>NW_015692830.1:0-222 GCF_001515625.1 Sinocyclocheilus rhinocerous
CTGCAACGAGGGGAAGAGATTGTTCATTTCCCTACAGAGGCTCTGCGGCACTCCTTCGATGCAATTGGTGAAATATCCCCTTAGCAGAGATCAGCTGCTTCTGTCCTGTTCCATTCGCATGCAGATGAGAACTATCGGACTCATGCGTCGAACTGATTTATGGACATGTGGACGAGGGGAGAAAATCAAACGAATGGTCAGCATATGTTCTTTATTTATCAC
>NW_015692831.1:0-222 GCF_001515625.1 Sinocyclocheilus rhinocerous
CAGCAATGATGCATTAAATTGATCAAAAGTGACAGTAAAGACACTGACAATGTTTCTTTGATGAATAGAAAGGTCAATATTAGCAACATTTATTTGAAACAGCAATCTTATGTTACATTAAAAAATGTCCTGGAATCCTGGAAAAATGTATCACAGTTTTCACAAAAATATTATGCAGCACAACAGATTTTAATATTGATAAAAATAAGAAATGTTAATTGA
>NW_015692832.1:0-222 GCF_001515625.1 Sinocyclocheilus rhinocerous
ACTTTTATTTTTTAGCATACAGTTGCTAAGCAACTTGCCACATTTTTATAGAATCCTACTGATGTCCGGTCACATGAATAGCTTACAGTAGTTTAATTCGTAGGCCATAACTATTTGTTGCATGCTTATGTCACAAAATACATAAAACCTCAACAATTGAATTGAAGATGGTTCATTTTTTTGAACATCCTCCCTCCATATATAGACATGTGGCCTTTGAGG
>NW_015692833.1:0-222 GCF_001515625.1 Sinocyclocheilus rhinocerous
TCCTAGTTATCTCCTCTCTACCACTAGATGGCATTATAAATCCAAACTTGTTTGTAACTGTATCGTGGGTCATTTACTGACATTTAGAATCGAGTGCAGTCACCACTCAATCTGAATTATCATCATCATCATTAGAAAGCCCCTGTATTAATGTAGAACTGGTCTAAAGTTAAAGATTTTTTTTTTTCTGGTATTAATGTTGAGAACCAGAAACAACAATTG
>NW_015692834.1:0-222 GCF_001515625.1 Sinocyclocheilus rhinocerous
TCCTTTTCCGTGGAAACAGGAACGTAAGAGTGTGCAGATGATGATTTATAATGGCCTACAACAGCACAACATGTGACTCAGCTGTTGCAAAAACAGAAGAAACCACAAGAACAGGCCTCGAGTATGCGGCTGTGTCACATCTTAACCCTGGTCAACCACACATAGGTCAACTAGCTCTATGAGAGGTCTAGGAAACTTGCTAACTGTTAACATTATGGGGTT
>NW_015692835.1:0-222 GCF_001515625.1 Sinocyclocheilus rhinocerous
TTCAGAACAAACAAGGGACTCATGAACAACCATCACAAAATAAAACAAAAAAAACAGTTGTGGATCATGTAGGTAACCACAGTATGAAGAACCAAGTGTTCCCAAACTTTTGAATGGGGTTATTTTAATAATTTCAGCAATTTTGTTTTTGTAGACTAAATGTAAACATCTTTAATTTAAAATATCTTACTCAGGACAGTACTAAATAAAAAAATAACATGC
>NW_015692836.1:0-222 GCF_001515625.1 Sinocyclocheilus rhinocerous
ACCCGGACGACGCGCTCTGTGCGTTCTACGACGCAAGTTTAAACATCGAGTGCAGAGCGCCGTCGTCCAAAGATGGTCCTCGAGAGGACTTTGCCGCCTTCGTGGAGTGGATACTGGTGAGAAACAGATCCCTGCTCACCGTCAGTTCCGAGGAGGATCTCGCCAGTACCACTCCCAACCCAGAGCCCAGCCCACCATCTCCCCGCGGTGCGGAGCATCAGC
>NW_015692837.1:0-222 GCF_001515625.1 Sinocyclocheilus rhinocerous
TCTATTAGTGATTATGGGTCTTCTTACTTTAAGGCATCAAGGCATTCAAACATGATGATGAAAAAGTGCAACTGGATATAGCCTGCCATCAAATCATGATAATAAAAGACCAAATTTTAGATGAACACGAAAACTAATAAAGTTTAGACATGATGACAGATGTGACCCTTATGTTTCCTTTTTTTACCACCAAAACACATTGGTTTAATTTAAGCAATCCCT
>NW_015692838.1:0-222 GCF_001515625.1 Sinocyclocheilus rhinocerous
CGAGTTGCAGTTTTATTCGCTGGTCCAGAGCAAGTTCAGCCAAAATCTTTGCGTTCCCAGATCCAGTTGAATTTCGGATCTAACATCAAACCAACAATCGCACTAAACCCAACCATTATACCCTTATGGAAACTAAACCTAGTGCTCCAAATCTTACTAAAATTTGAATGTCCAGGAGACTGTGGCAAAGTCAATAACAAAGTCAACAATGACATCAATGGC
>NW_015692839.1:0-222 GCF_001515625.1 Sinocyclocheilus rhinocerous
TCTATGTTTTAACAACACTGTTCCTTCAAGTAGTTTTTGGTTTTGCATGCAATTTATAGTATGCTACAGTCTAAAGACTGCTTTCAACTGCACACTATGCGCATTATTGTAAACAGATTTGATAACGTTTTTTCAAGAAAATACATGCGAATGAAGCCTTTGCAGCATTTTTCTGATGTCTGCTCCCCTGCTACTGTGCAAAGCTTCTAATATTTGTGGACT
>NW_015692840.1:0-222 GCF_001515625.1 Sinocyclocheilus rhinocerous
TCTATGTTTTAACAACACTGTTCCTTCAAGTAGTTTTTGGTTTTGAATGCAATTTATAGTATGCTACAGTCTAAAGACTGCTTTCAACTGCACACTATGCGCATTATTGTAAACAGATTTGATAAAGTTTTTTCAAGAAAATACATGCGAATGAAGCCTTTGCAGCATTTTTCTGACGTCTGCTCCCCTGCTACTGTGCAAAGCTTCTAATATTTGTGGACT
>NW_015692841.1:0-222 GCF_001515625.1 Sinocyclocheilus rhinocerous
GCTCTGATTGGATTTAAACTCTTGACATCTGGCAACAGCAAACATGAAATCTTGTTACAAATGCAAGATAATGCAAATTATGCAGACGATTATACTTCCACAGATAATGCAGACGATTGTACTTCCACATGTCTCTGCTTGAAATGAAGTAGCAGATAAATGCTGATAATCATGTCAATTACTGTGCTAACTGATAAGTTTTTACATTTCAAAAATAAACAA
>NW_015692842.1:0-222 GCF_001515625.1 Sinocyclocheilus rhinocerous
TCTCTCTTTTTTTTTCTACATGACTGAGTAAGAGTTTAGCTTTTGGCAGACAAAGTCTCTGTCTGACAGATCTATGTGAAACCAGTTTAATGATATTTCCAAACAAGATTTCAAAGATAGCATGAGAACACAATACAAATAACCTCCAGTCATGGTTCTGCAACAATGTCTGTGTACGTATAATAATGTATTTGTGGGTGTATGTGAGTAGGCTCAGTTAAG
>NW_015692843.1:0-222 GCF_001515625.1 Sinocyclocheilus rhinocerous
ATTTGTAAATGAAATTCATCTCCAATCCCTATCGTTTCATGTTTATCCATTGTTATTTGAATGCTAGAAAACCCGCCAAATAACGTTTACACGTTGATACGCAGTATGCAGGGGGTGGAGAGATGGGGGATTCTCCCAGGACCATATGTCTCGGCATCTGCTAAATGATTTTTTTACTGACGGTAAATAGGAGTAAAATCTCTCACCCAGGTGATGCTACTC
>NW_015692844.1:0-222 GCF_001515625.1 Sinocyclocheilus rhinocerous
GTCCTGGACGTTTCCAGATGTGTCTCCCATGAGGATGGCGGCTTGAACCGCAGCACCATAAGCCACTGCCTCGTCTGGGTTGATGCTCTTGTTCAAGTCTCTGCCGTTGAAGAAATCCTGCAGAAGCTTCTGGATCTTTGGAATTCTTGTTGATCCACCAACCAACACAATGTCATGAATCTGAGACTTGTCCATCTTGGCATCTCTCAGGGCTTTTTCCAC
>NW_015692845.1:0-222 GCF_001515625.1 Sinocyclocheilus rhinocerous
TCTGATGGCTAGCAGACAGAAGTTCATGGACCGGATACGTGACAATAATATTATATATACAGTATTATATCATTATTAAACTATGCTACCAGACTGTAATGTATATTATTTTAATAAATAAATACAATACTAATAGGAAACCATACTATTATACAAAAGTACACCAAATGCAATTACTGTTGTGTGCATTCTCAAAAAAAGTTGAATATTTATATAAAAAAA
>NW_015692846.1:0-222 GCF_001515625.1 Sinocyclocheilus rhinocerous
TCTGAGCGCCATTGTCCTGAAAAGAGAGAAAACACTTGTGAGTGAAATATAAACAACTGTGCTTTCTAAAAGAGACAAATACAACCATTAGGGTGAATATCACAAAAAACATCCCCATGTTTCTTCATAGAAAGTATGGACATAAGTGTGACCCTCATCAAGTTGAGTAAAATATTGAAAGTGCTTGTATGGAATCATTTCACACAACCTGACAATAAATAC
>NW_015692848.1:0-222 GCF_001515625.1 Sinocyclocheilus rhinocerous
CTCACGTGGCGCATAAGTTGACTGGAGATGCTGGCCGTGTTTCTAACTTTGAAACACTTCTTCCCAGGCCTAAGAGATCGCTATGTGTTGGTGCGCACCGACAGCACAGCAGTGGTCTTTTATATATGTGGGGCAGACATCCTGTCAAGGCAGGGGCAGAGGCACGGGGAATAGATACCTCACCCCGAGGGGTGAAGCAGACTTGGAGAGTCTTTGGCCAGG
>NW_015692849.1:0-222 GCF_001515625.1 Sinocyclocheilus rhinocerous
TCTGTGAAAGTCCTTTCACACTAATAACATTTAAAACCGTTCTCTCGAGTGAATCCTTATGTGGTTATTAAGGGATATTTTGCATCTGAAACTATTTCCACACTATTGGCAGGTTTAAGGCTTCTCTCCAGTGTAAACATTCATGTGGACTTTTAGGTTTCCTTGTTGAGAGAAACTCTTTCCAGACTGAGGGCATATGAGTGGCTTTTCTCCACTGTGAAT
>NW_015692850.1:0-222 GCF_001515625.1 Sinocyclocheilus rhinocerous
TCTGTTGTAATAGTTTCACTTTCAACAAACATATCGACCTGGTTAAATATTTACCAAATAGAGCGGAAAACAATGTTAGCTGTGTGTGAAACAGGTGAAGCAGTTTCTTCATTTCTGAATATGTCCACATTTATTCCAAATACAAACACAAAAGTGTGTTTACAGTAATGCTCTAAATTTAACTGTGCTGAGACAGATGACAACAACTTGTCTTGAAATAGT
>NW_015692851.1:0-222 GCF_001515625.1 Sinocyclocheilus rhinocerous
TAATTTCTAAAGACTGCATGGATCAAGTTTTATTATCATTTTTTTTATATTATATAAACTACTGTTTAAATGTTTGCAGTCATTTTCTTTTTAGAAAATGAGTACTTTTATAAAAAAGATGCATTAAATTGATTAAACATGACATTAAAGACTTTTACATTGTTACAAAAAAAATCAAATCCAAATAAATGCTGTTCTTTTGAACTTTCTATTCAAAGAAAA
>NW_015692852.1:0-222 GCF_001515625.1 Sinocyclocheilus rhinocerous
TAAATCAAAAGTAAATTAGTGAATAAATGAATTTATTTAATTACCGCCATTACAGATGATAAATTCGTTTTAAATCATAAATTATAAAATGCAGAACAATTTAAAAATACAACACAAAATTTGGAAATTTAATCAATTTTAATAGCTGTATGAACTCAATTTTTAGATTTTTTTTTTATATTTTTAATTTGATTAAAATGTTATTAATCATCTAAAATGGAA
>NW_015692853.1:0-222 GCF_001515625.1 Sinocyclocheilus rhinocerous
AATAACATTTTTAACAATTGTCACTTTTCTCATTCATGTTAATAAACGTGCATATTATTAATTTCTGGCTTATTTTTCTTTGTAAAATCCTGAGTCAAAATCAAATGCACATTCTTTAGATAGTCCCCTCTACCGCATTAAAAACCGCCCCGGCTCTGGCTGTGAGGTCAGTCTAAACATGCATCTACACATTTCCATAACTAATTTGTATCAGACATCACA
>NW_015692854.1:0-222 GCF_001515625.1 Sinocyclocheilus rhinocerous
TTAAAATAAGCCAATCAATACAATTTTATAGGAAAAAAAAAAAAACAACAACAACAAAACCAAACTACACTGTAAACTATACATACATAAAGTAACTGACAGTGTCACCCAAATCAATTAATTTAGCTAAATGTTTCCAGATCTCGTCAAAAGCCTGTAGCCAATTCTTTGTTCTGATGATATTGCACTTCGGATCTGATTTTGCCAAGATTATAGGTTTAA
>NW_015692855.1:0-222 GCF_001515625.1 Sinocyclocheilus rhinocerous
TTACCAGAGACTGTTCACAATGTTCTTCATCATCACCATCATCAGCAGAACTGTTCATTGTTGTGTTCAGCTGTGAGTGTGAGTGCTGTGAGTGTCTCCTGGTTCAGAGGAAACGTTTATTGTCCAGCATCAGTGTGTCTGATCTCATCAGCAGCGTCTCTCTACCTCTGGAGGTGCAATATCAGGATAAAAACAGCTACAGCTGTGTGCTCAACAATCCCA
>NW_015692856.1:0-222 GCF_001515625.1 Sinocyclocheilus rhinocerous
TTACAGCAAACAATGCGCTGTCACTTTAATTCAGCGCGTGCAGCAGAAACTATCTCTGCACTGCTGCAGACGCACCACTCATGGAACGCACTGCCGGACCGCGACTGTGTGCCGTCACTGCCGTGTGAATGCTTGTGTCTTGTGTTTCGTGTCTCACAGAAAAATTTCAAATTACTTATATGAATTGTACCTCACCTTCAGCATTATAATTATTTCACCCGT
>NW_015692857.1:0-222 GCF_001515625.1 Sinocyclocheilus rhinocerous
AAGTCCATGTTGTGCCATCTCTTCAAATTTCTGCCCAAGCCATTAAGATATTATGATGCTTCCTTTAATCTGCATTTAGAATATGAGCTCTAATTTTGGAGATATTATGATTTGTTGCACAGTTAAATGCATTATTAACCAAAATCATAAGATCGTGATGGTTATAATGATAATGATATTTTGTGATTTTGTATTTAGAAATCCACCTGCCGACTGACAAAA
>NW_015692858.1:0-222 GCF_001515625.1 Sinocyclocheilus rhinocerous
TTAAAAAAAGCAGTAAACCACAGGAAACTGTCCATATTAATCTCTCTCATAAACCTTCCAACCACCCAAATAGCCCCCCAAATAACTCAAATTTTGAAGAAAAGAAAAAACAAGAAAGAGAAAAAAATTAAATAATAATAATAAAAAAGATAGAAATATAAATAAGAATATTTATAGATTTACAGATCTTTTTTATGCTCAAACAGCAACATTACAGACTAA
>NW_015692859.1:0-222 GCF_001515625.1 Sinocyclocheilus rhinocerous
TCTAGCCCATATGGTAATGGACAAAAACATACTTGTACTTGGGCCCTTACTGGATAGGTCATTATTATTCACCCCTCACTCACCATGTTGTTCCAAACATTTGACATTCTTTGTTTAGACACTTACATCTTTCAAGATATCTTTTGTGTGTCACAGAATTAAAACAATTCTTACAGATTTAGAATGACATGAGGTTGAGTTTAAATTTTTGAGTATTCATTT
>NW_015692860.1:0-222 GCF_001515625.1 Sinocyclocheilus rhinocerous
ATGTGAGTTGACATCACATCTGATTCAGAGGATTTGGAGATTTTAGAGTCTGGCATGTTTCTCGCTGTTTCACTTTCCAGTTTTAGTTCTTTGTTTGCTGTTCTACTTTTTTTGTAGCTTGTATTTTGGCCCCTTTTGACAGCCTCTTACCATGCAAAAATATAATGCTAGCTTTTATAAGAATACATTGTACTATCTATCTATCTATCTATCTATCTATCT
>NW_015692861.1:0-222 GCF_001515625.1 Sinocyclocheilus rhinocerous
ATCCTCATGTCGTTCCAAACCCGTAAGACCTTCGTTCATCTTCGTTCATTTTTCAACACAAAAAAAAGAGATATTTTTGATGCAATCCGAGAGCTCTCTGACCCTGCATAGACAGCAACACAACAGAAATGTTCCAAGACCCAGAAACGTAGTAAGGACGTAGTAATAGTCCATGTGACATCAGTGGCTCAACCGTAATTTTACAAAACTACGAGAATACTT
>NW_015692862.1:0-222 GCF_001515625.1 Sinocyclocheilus rhinocerous
CAATTCCAACTTTCCAATTTTTCATCCAGAATATATGTATAGCATAAATAAAGTTAATTATTATTTTATTAGTAGGCTCCATCTTTAACAGTGTAATTAGATTACTGTACTAATTACTGTAGCCTACCAATTACACTCTCTCGCGCTACTTGTTACTACTTTCTAAATCCTATCGATCTCGATCAGCTGAACAAGACAAAGACAGAAGTGAAATTACATCAA
>NW_015692863.1:0-222 GCF_001515625.1 Sinocyclocheilus rhinocerous
TCGTTAACATTTTCATAAGTAACTGTCATTTAATTACACATTTTTCCTCAGTAACTGTAACTGGTTACAATTACATTTATTTTGTAATTAAATTACGTAATCTAGTTACATGTAACTAGTTACTCCCCAACACTGCTAAAATCAACACTGTTATCTCAAGAACGCTTTACCTTCTCAATGTTTCCATAGAGACAGAAGAGGTTGAAGATGCGAGTGCAGTTC
>NW_015692864.1:0-222 GCF_001515625.1 Sinocyclocheilus rhinocerous
AAAGTGTTATAATTAGTAACTTACAAGGTTTTTATTAAATTCACATTAAATGGGCTACAAAGTCAGTCTTATTAAAATATTTTATGGCATGACACCCATATCTGGTACTTTTTGAACAATTTGTTTGAGAAAAAAAATGTCAGTATAATGCAGTAAAATTGAATCAGATCTCTTATTTACATATTAATATTACTAAAAGAAAAACAGCAACTAACACAAGAA
>NW_015692865.1:0-222 GCF_001515625.1 Sinocyclocheilus rhinocerous
ATCACAAAATACATATTTTTATGACTGAATGTCCAGATTTACTCAGAAATGTCACTTTTTGGAAGTAAAATGGTTTGTGAACGTTTGTTTGTCACATGAGATTTCAAAATTTATGCATACGGAACTGCACATTCACAAATTTTAGCTTAAATTTGGTGACCAGCGAGTTCGTATAGCAAAAAAAAAGACATTTGACCAACAGATAATCTGAACGAATTGGCA
>NW_015692866.1:0-222 GCF_001515625.1 Sinocyclocheilus rhinocerous
TTCAATATTGGTTCCCCCCTGCGAGAGGCATCATGAAGATCCGGAGCAATTCGTTTCCATATTGTAAATCACCTGCTCCTGCGGTTATGAGGAAAGGCGAGCAGGAGCTGCAGGGGGGATTGTAGTGTCTGATTGGGCCGCCGTTGCCCTCTGCCCGAGTGACATCATCGTTCCTGGTCAACTCTGTGGGTTTGAAAACCAACAAATGCATAAATATATAAA
>NW_015692867.1:0-222 GCF_001515625.1 Sinocyclocheilus rhinocerous
GTATTGTAAAAATTGTAAATATATTGAGCTACACTTTATGTTAAGGTATCCTTGTTACAGTGTAATTATATATTTAAGTACTGAGTAATAGGGATGTAACGATTAACCGCAAGCCGTTGAAAATCGATTTAAATATGTGATGATTCAAATGAGTTGAGATGCTAAACAAATCGCGAATCAGTTAGGGGTAGGAGTTTATATGAATGCATGTCTGAGGGGAAC
>NW_015692868.1:0-222 GCF_001515625.1 Sinocyclocheilus rhinocerous
ATACTACATAATCATATGTTCAGAAAAACTGATTCCAAAAGGTTTCTATAACCTACTTTCAATCAACAAATGGAAAGGTAACATCTTTAGTATTACATAAATATATCATATATGTTGGGCTAATGTTTTTATTGTATAGCAAGAAAGCTCACACATGATGGAGATTCACTGTCTCAATCACTCTTAATTCACCCCAGGTTTTATTTAATTCTGTATTATTCA
>NW_015692869.1:0-222 GCF_001515625.1 Sinocyclocheilus rhinocerous
AGTAAAAGATTGCAGGAGATATCGAGATAATATCTTCAATAAACAGGGATCTAACTTTATTGTTTCTATCTTTTTTTCCAGAAAAACATATTTCACCTATTGGAGTGTCCATTGGCTCAGGGAAAGCAGTAGTTATAGTAGTAGATTGAGTGTAAATACAGGCAACTTTACTCAAATCCTAGTCTCAGCCTCAGACGTCACGCCCACGGAACGTTGGCTAAA
>NW_015692870.1:0-222 GCF_001515625.1 Sinocyclocheilus rhinocerous
AATTTTCAGCATCATAACTCCAGTCTTCAGTGTCACATGATCCTTGAAATAATTGTGCTGCTTCGTATTTTTTTGCAACCTGTGATACTTTTATCATGTGTTAAATTGATAAAGTAATAGTGAAGATTTATATTGTTAGAAAATATTTCTATTTTGAATTAATGCTGTTCTTTTAAAATTATCTATCAAAGAATCCTGAAAAAAGTATCACAGTTTCCAAAA
>NW_015692871.1:0-222 GCF_001515625.1 Sinocyclocheilus rhinocerous
CATTACTCCAGTCTTCAGTTATCAATTGTTATCAATGTTGAAAACGGTTGTTCTGGTTCATATTTTTGTGAAAACCATAGCACATTTTTTCATGATTTTTTAAAATTGAATCTATTGAACATTAGTGTATATTGATAAGATAATATACACTTATTTGCAAAAGTAACTTTTTACCCAACTTATTTTTGGTTACCTAACCAAAAATTTCTGAACACATAACCC
>NW_015692872.1:0-222 GCF_001515625.1 Sinocyclocheilus rhinocerous
TTAGATGTTTACATTTGGAAAAGCTGTGCTTCCTGCATAAACCTTCCCGTTGGTTTGGCAGTAGCTTGCTTGCCCTACTCAGTTACCTTGTTTAGTTTCTTAATTCAAGTTATATATATATTGTTCTATTTGTGTTATTTGTAATAAGTGAAGTGACATTTACTGTTAAGTGCACTCATGTCAGACTCATTTTGAATAATAAAGTTTGTTAAATTGTTAAAT
>NW_015692873.1:0-222 GCF_001515625.1 Sinocyclocheilus rhinocerous
TTCACAATATAACACTCATGTATCATCTTGTCTCTGTGTGAGTGTACGGTTCGAGTTCACTTGGGACAGGCGCTCTTTCATCCTTGTATTACACGTTCGGAGTGTGATGTTTGAATCATGGCACCCCTGTCAGTTCAGAGGCCCGTTTCAGAAAGGAGGTTAAGTGAAAATTCTGATTGTTAACCCTGAAATGAGGGAAACTCTGGGTTTTCCATTTCAGAA
>NW_015692874.1:0-222 GCF_001515625.1 Sinocyclocheilus rhinocerous
TCAGTTGCATAAATAATTAAACATTATATTTCACTTTGAAATTGGTAGTTAGGTGTTTTGTTCAAATATTTACTTGGTCTTCAATTGAGTGTGTAATCTGTACATGTTTCATGTTTGCTGATGTTATATTGTGTTGTGTCTTTCTCCTTCTAGGTTCTTGAGCCTGCTTTCCGTCAGCCCTACCCCAATGTCTCTCGCTGGTTTTTGACCTGTGTCAACCAA
>NW_015692875.1:0-222 GCF_001515625.1 Sinocyclocheilus rhinocerous
TATTTATTTTTAAATGTATTTATTCATGCATTTATTTATTTTTTTATATTTATTTATTCCCACATCTCTTTGTTTCCAGATTTATTCATTTATTTCTTTTTACTTTTCCGTGTGCATCATGGAAATGAGGGAGGTGGTCCTTGCGGAGCTCGGTAACTGATTGTTTGAGAGCTCACGTATATATATATATATACTACATTTGTAATCTCTGAGACATGCTTG
>NW_015692876.1:0-222 GCF_001515625.1 Sinocyclocheilus rhinocerous
AATAGAAAGATACCTGGGTGTAGATTCACGTACAGGATGGAAAATAGGTCAGTGATGGAGTTTATGAACTGTTCAATCATCTAAGTGAAAGGACACAACCCTTAAAATGGAGATTCTTCTGTAAAGAAAACCACATTGCATTATGTTAAACAAATTTACACTTTTACTTTAAAAAATATATATTTCTGCTCTTTAAACAAGCACACTAGAGTGTAGAGTGTC
>NW_015692877.1:0-222 GCF_001515625.1 Sinocyclocheilus rhinocerous
GATGCAACAAATGCCTCGTTTGTAATGGGTTTTATTGTTTTTGTCATTAATTTTAATTACAACAATAATTTTATGGATTAATGACTGGTATTTTGTCCAGAAGTGATGGGTTAAAGTTAAAAACCTTAATTATGGATTTGTTTCTTACAAACAAGCAGCTTTTCACTTCTGAAGTCGTGTGGACAGCCATTCTGACGGCACCCATTCACTGCAGAGGATCCA
>NW_015692878.1:0-222 GCF_001515625.1 Sinocyclocheilus rhinocerous
AGGTTATCGTTACCTAAGTGTTCATAATTGTGATATGAGCGAATCGTTGAATCGTTCACTCGAAACATCGAGTCTACTGTGAGACTTCAGAAAGAGCGTTCAGTACCCACAAATGACATCAAAATAGGGGTTTCGTCCTTTTTGTAACCTGCTGGTCATAATGTTAATCAATAAAGACAACGCAGCCTAAATAAATTAATTGTTTCTATAACACCATTAACA
>NW_015692879.1:0-222 GCF_001515625.1 Sinocyclocheilus rhinocerous
ACAAGAAATGTCATTTTAGCATTTAAAAATTTTACTTTACTTCGGGGTATTAGGATGCTTGCTGTGTCTTAGTGATATTTGCTAGCAATATCTGAGTGAAAGTTGTTTCACCATTTGTTTTCAGTGTAGATTTTAAGGTTATACTGTGTTCTTCTAAGGACAAGTGTAGCCTAACTGTTGTTCATAAATGGCAAGTCGAGGCAAGCTGTCACATGTTAAACA
>NW_015692880.1:0-222 GCF_001515625.1 Sinocyclocheilus rhinocerous
TTTAAACTTGATTAAGTATACTTATAGTACAATAATCTGAGAATTTTTTTTTTGTGATTTTCAGAGTTATTATGTTTATTTGTAGAATATATTA
Organism: Sinocyclocheilus rhinocerous; assembly: GCF_001515625.1. Taxonomy (NCBI): domain Eukaryota; kingdom Metazoa; phylum Chordata; class Actinopteri; order Cypriniformes; family Cyprinidae; genus Sinocyclocheilus; species Sinocyclocheilus rhinocerous. The sequence continues at coordinate 95 of NW_015692880.1, forward strand.
GAAATATACTTTCTAATATGTCAGGCTGTTGCTGATTAATCAGTGGGAACTGATTTCTAAACTGACAGAATGTTTACAAATCATTCTGAATTTATGAATCTGTGAGCACAAAGAGCAAAACTGAGAGT
>NW_015692881.1:0-222 GCF_001515625.1 Sinocyclocheilus rhinocerous
TTCATAAATCACTGTACATGAAAAAAACTAATGGGTGTTTCAAACCCCAAACAACTGAAAATGCTCAAGACTCACTCAGGGTCAGAGGACATTGCTCCATGACTGAACTGAAGAGGATAATCTATGGATGTGTTACTCTTCATAGACACACAGCTAGAGTGTATTTTCTGGTTCTAGTGACTAGAACCAGAAAATCTGAGCATATTACACCAGTCCTCAGGT
>NW_015692882.1:0-222 GCF_001515625.1 Sinocyclocheilus rhinocerous
ATTTACTAAATGCATGTTTTAGATCTTATTGTGACCGATTCATTTCTGCATTTGTATTTTATTTAAGTTATTCCTTTATTATCAAAATGTCATTACTGGACAGATTTCTTTATGGCGATGTATGCAAAACTTCTCCAATCATTTAATCCTCTTAAACCCCGCCCACATCTCAAAGTCCAATCAACAACCAATGCCTAGAACCAAATCCCCGCCCTACATTTT
>NW_015692883.1:0-222 GCF_001515625.1 Sinocyclocheilus rhinocerous
CTTTAAGCTTTAATTCAAGGGGTTGAACAAAAATATAACATTAAACGCTTACGAATTAAAACCATTTTTATACACAGCCCACTTCGACCGATACATTGAAAAGAACCGACTCAAACGAGACATTCATTTTGAATCGTATAGCGCTTGCTCTGATTTTTAAAATATTTGTCATCAAAATTGAAACATTTTGTTAACAATACAAAATACTGAACTACAAAATAC
>NW_015692884.1:0-222 GCF_001515625.1 Sinocyclocheilus rhinocerous
TTTATGAATTCAATTGATTAGACATCCTTTTTGATTATTAAAATTCAGTTAAACCATAAAAATGGAATCCAGAAAAATTCAAACAGAAAACAGAATTTCTGGAAAAAAAATTGCATTGAGTTAAATATGATAAATATGAATTAAATTGATTAGAAATGCACACCATTAAACGGAATCCAGAAAAATAAAAACGGAAAACATGAAATTTGTGAGAAAATAAAA
>NW_015692885.1:0-222 GCF_001515625.1 Sinocyclocheilus rhinocerous
TTTAGACTAGTCTAAGCTAGTTTTTCTTCAAAACTAAGACTGATTTCCCCTTTACTAGCTGCTAGTTGGTTAGACTAGTTGTTAAGACACAAACTTAACATGCAACTGACTGCAAGTTTGAGGAACTGAAGATATACGTCAACGAAGAAACCTCATCTTCATACAGGACTGACAGTCGGTTATATAATCCTCCCAGAGAAGAATGGAGTCAGAGAAACCATC
>NW_015692886.1:0-222 GCF_001515625.1 Sinocyclocheilus rhinocerous
GTGAATGATCCATGCATATGATTGATTAATTCACTGATTATTATTTTTTTTTTACATTTTTTTTTAGCCCTTGTAATCTTTAATCAGAATATTATTACCCCACCCCCTTTTTTTAACCTCTTGCTGCAAGTTCGCATTTAGATTTGCTTTCACACTGAAAACATTTAAAATTTGGTGTAGAAACTATTTTCACCCAGAAACTGCTAGTAAATTTCACAATTA
>NW_015692887.1:0-222 GCF_001515625.1 Sinocyclocheilus rhinocerous
TTTTCACTGTGACCATCAGAGATCTGAGTGAAGAGGATTCTGGGATGTACCAGTGTGCCGCTGATATCTCTTGGGCTAAAGATTTCTACTCTGAAGTGAATCTGAATGTTTTAACAGGTGAGTAACTGAGACTCTGAAACTCGTGATGATCTCCACTATATCAGCACAAACACTGACTGTAATTATTGTGATTCGTACACTACATGTAATCCTCTAAAAAAA
>NW_015692888.1:0-222 GCF_001515625.1 Sinocyclocheilus rhinocerous
CATTTTCTGTCAGAGAGCATTTCACTGGGAATCTGACTTGGGGGGATTTGTCAGTCTCTCAACAGTAGCAAAAAGAGTGCGAGTGCTGTTTAAGTTACTGTTTATGAGGTTTGAGAAGAAACTCTGTCTAGCTGTGGCTAGGTCCACATTGAAAGCATGAAGGCTGTCTTTATAGAAGCTATAGTGAATTTCAAGTTTCGTCTTCCGCCACATCCACTCAGC
>NW_015692889.1:0-222 GCF_001515625.1 Sinocyclocheilus rhinocerous
TTCTTTTCATCTCTGAAAATAACTAATATTTTGTTTTGCTTTTTCTAGAAAGTCTGATGCACAGCATTTTAAAATCCCAAGCTCAGTTCATTTAAAGGGATAGTTCATACCAAAAGGAAAATGGTTGTCATTTACTCACCATCATGTTGTTCCAAGTAAAATGCATTTCCCTTTCGAGGGAACTTCGAACTGAGTCCTCTAGGGGTCGCTATGGGGAACGCC
>NW_015692890.1:0-222 GCF_001515625.1 Sinocyclocheilus rhinocerous
TTCACACAAAAATGAAAATGACCCCATGATTTACTCACCCTCAAGTCATCCTAGATGTATATGACTTTTTTTCTTTCAGACGAACACAGATGGAGTTATATGTCCTGGCTCTTCCAAGCTTTATAATGCCAGTGAATGGTGGTCGAGATTTTAAAGCCCAAAAAAGTGCATTCATCCATCTTAAAAAGTGCTCCACACAGCTCTGTGGGGTGAATAAATGCC
>NW_015692891.1:0-222 GCF_001515625.1 Sinocyclocheilus rhinocerous
GATTTCAAATATGCAAAAAATCTGATTTGGACTGACAGTCTGAACATAGCCAATGTCGAGATATTTGAGATTATCAAATTTATTTATTTTTTACAAAATGACATTATTTCAAATTAATTTTTCATATAAACATTACTTGACACCATCTAAATGGTCTTTTTTTCCCCCTTCTTATCTAAATGCACCTGTCCCACAGTTGAGTCCTTACTGAAAAGAAAAAAA
>NW_015692892.1:0-222 GCF_001515625.1 Sinocyclocheilus rhinocerous
TTTATGGGTCATTACCTTTTTGAATATGAACAATTTTATGGAACTTCGTGGCAAGTTGATATCAAGATTTACATTTATCCTCCGGTTTCATTAAGCCTAGTCCCAGACTAAAATGCATGTCTGGCCTACTTAAAATATGCCCGTGGCATTGATTTGTCTCAAGATGCTCACCAGTAATGGAGTGGATTGGCCAATTCTAGAAGGCAGATGGCAAAAAAAAAA
>NW_015692893.1:0-222 GCF_001515625.1 Sinocyclocheilus rhinocerous
TTTTTTTTGGGATGAAAAGAAATTGTAAAAGAACAGCATAAAAGTCTTCATGCCACTTTTGACCAATTTAATGCAATATCAATATCAATATAGATTTTAAAATGAATATAAATATATGAAATGTGCTTAATTATAATGAAAAAACACAATGAAAAAAAAAAGAATGGTCCATACAATAGGCTTTATTTTCATTCTTCATGTATGTATGCATGTATTTGTTCA
>NW_015692894.1:0-222 GCF_001515625.1 Sinocyclocheilus rhinocerous
TTTTTTACTTTGTGCTACGTCATCGCCCCCTTTCGTTACCTCAGCTACGCTGGCGCCGGCTCTGGTCAGTGTAATTAATAATTACATACATTTGCAAGTATTGCTTGATGCTACTTCTAATTATATTTTAGGATGTAACCTATTCTTGTAAGCATTATAAGCCATGTTTCCATCACCCTATTTTTATGCGCATTTTTAAGTATCGCATGAGAGACGAGTGAC
>NW_015692895.1:0-222 GCF_001515625.1 Sinocyclocheilus rhinocerous
TCATTAAGACGGAGGTCCTCCAGGACATCACCACACTGCAGCTAACCAAACTGGATGTAACTGACAAGAAGAACTGGCTCCCACCAAAGGATATTGATATCGGCTTGGGTGCTGAGTCAGTCCTCAAGGTAGTGTGGTAATTTAGAAAGACCTTTTTATACATTTTGTTCAGCAGCAGCAAATATCATTTTATTGTACAAATTATGACTGCTTAATTCCCAC
>NW_015692896.1:0-222 GCF_001515625.1 Sinocyclocheilus rhinocerous
TTTTTTTGTATGTGTTAGTAATATTTACATTTGTTAACATCACCATTATGTCAGCACTTAAATACACACTTAAATCCTTTCACAACTCTTGTGACCTGTTAATATTATCGCACCCTTTACACAATCATTAACACTTACAATCACCTGAGAACCCATGTGAAAATACATTAGCATACAAAAGAGTACGTATTACAGGCATAATATACTTTACAAGAATAAACT
>NW_015692897.1:0-222 GCF_001515625.1 Sinocyclocheilus rhinocerous
TTTGAAACATTTTATAAAGCCATTATGCAGAAAATGTTTTGACAGGGTCATTCAGACCCACTCAGACATCAAGAATCAGCGTTTGAATCTCAACAACGGTGACTAAATATTCAGATCATAAACAAATCAACTCTGAACGTCACAAAGCAAGCTACTAAAGTCACATAAAAACATTTCGTTGATTGTCAACATTGTTGAGATTCTTGATGTTTCTGTGCATCT
>NW_015692898.1:0-222 GCF_001515625.1 Sinocyclocheilus rhinocerous
TTTTGTAATTAGAAATACGATTGTCAGGATAAACATCCATTGATGTGTTGCATGGTAGCGTAACGTAAAAACCACCCTCGCCCATGATGCAGATTTTTCACAAATGATACTTATGACATCCACGCTGCTACTTTAAGGGATTCTGTATGTCCGCGATCTCCCATTCTGGCAACCATAAGGAAAATTTAGGCGGCCATCCCCACCATTTGACAAGAGAAAGCA
>NW_015692899.1:0-222 GCF_001515625.1 Sinocyclocheilus rhinocerous
TTTGAAACATTTTATAAAGCCATTATGCAGAAAATGTTTTGACAGAGTCATTCAGACCCACTCAGACATCAAAAATCAGCGTTTGAATCTCAACAGCGGTGACTAAATATTCAGATCATAAACAAATCAACTCTGAACGTCACAAAGCAAGCTACTAAAGTCACAAAAAAACATTTTGTTGATTGTCAACATTGTTGAGATTCTTGATGTTTCTGTGCATCT
>NW_015692900.1:0-222 GCF_001515625.1 Sinocyclocheilus rhinocerous
TTTCCCGCGGAATTGGGCTACTTTAACTCTGTTGCCGCGGGTTGTAATTCATGTCCTCTGGTTAAAGCGACCTCAATAATGTGATATTTAGCCCCTGGAATGCGAATTTTACCATGGGAACCCCACCAAAAAAACGTGTATTTTACTCCTGGAATGTGATTTTTAACAGGGGACCCGCCTCGAAACGCAATTGGGCTAGTTTTGAGTAGCGATTGGGCGGGT
>NW_015692901.1:0-222 GCF_001515625.1 Sinocyclocheilus rhinocerous
TTTGCGATGTGTTTCGCCAGTAAGCCAATAACTCCGACATTAGTCGGTCGTAGGGTCCTGAAAGAAATCATTTTCCAGTATCTCATAAGACAAAATCCAACGTTTAAAGCGTTAAAAGGGGGAAGTCAAACTATTCCGTGTCGCAAATAACGGTCTCCAGAGTCGCGTGCGGCCGGTTTGTTTTGAGGCTCGTGAACAGGTGCGCGTGGAATCCGGTGAGCG
>NW_015692902.1:0-222 GCF_001515625.1 Sinocyclocheilus rhinocerous
TTGCAATTTTATTTCACATAACTGTGACTGTATATCTGAAAACATAGATTTTTAATACAAATTTATCTTTCACAATGTCACTTTATATGTCACAATATGACTTTATTTGTTATTTTAAAGTTGATCTAACAATTCATGTTTTATTTTTACTATCGGGCAGAAACTGACTAGCATATCAATGTAGCTTATTAAAGCCAGTTAAATTAATTAATTTCTTGTAAC
>NW_015692903.1:0-222 GCF_001515625.1 Sinocyclocheilus rhinocerous
TTGTTATACAAAACTTGCCTTCACAAAACTAGGCTGTTCTAAGTGATTGGTTGCACAGGCGATTTCTTTAAATAATATTTTCTTTTAATAATAATCTTTATTGCTACATAAAGTCAACTTTTCAACCTTGAGAAATCAAGAATAACATAATTTTGCACATTTTCTGAATCTTCTAATCCACACAAATGAGTAACTGACTGAAATTTAAGATTTTTGGAAGCA
>NW_015692904.1:0-222 GCF_001515625.1 Sinocyclocheilus rhinocerous
CTATGTTATATGGCTCATCATCACAGGAACAGGAAGTGGAGTTGCTTCAGAGTTCTTCATGCTCAATCTCTCTATTTCAGAGATTGGTTTCTCTCTGAATAGTTTTATCTCGTTACTATCACTTTGGTTTTTAAATGCTTTGCCATTAAAACTGTTATTAGTAGCAATAATAATCATGGTTCTCATTAATGCAGTTCCTACTCTTCCTCTCTGTCCAGTTGC
>NW_015692905.1:0-222 GCF_001515625.1 Sinocyclocheilus rhinocerous
TCATGTCAAGATATTTCTTTAAAAAAGGCCCAAATGATTCACAACAAGATGCATTTAAAAAACAGAAAAAAATGCTTGTTTTCCCTTTGAATTAAGTTTATTTTTCTGACCTTGTTGGCACGTTTGAAGCATTTTGGAGAAAACAAAGAAAAAGGGCTGGGGCTAAAAAAAAGGTACGAAAACTTCAACACCCACAATGCACTGGGCTCGATCAGACTATCC
>NW_015692906.1:0-222 GCF_001515625.1 Sinocyclocheilus rhinocerous
TTGTATGCAAGCATGTGAACTGCTCCTTAATCTAATGATGATGATGATAATTTAAAGTCCCTGGTAGAATATTTATCAAAACCTAACCGAGTCGATCTGAAATGTCACACAGCTGCTGTCTAATGCAAGTGGTTCATTGAATTACCTTTAGGTATCCCTTTTATGAACATGGAGGACATCTTGACCTTACTTTGAATGTGGTCCAAATCTCTAAAGCTCAAA
>NW_015692907.1:0-222 GCF_001515625.1 Sinocyclocheilus rhinocerous
TTGTTGAAGCAAAGCAACATTTGAAGGAAATGATGCTTTAGAAGTAAAGGACCATGTTTCATGTATCATCAGAAACATACGGTTCAGTCCAGTATAGCAATTTTCAGTTTATGGAGCTTTAAGATAGATGTGTCACATCTTTTCAAGTATTGTGGGGTCTGGGATACCAATCCAACATGCCAAAAATGGCTGGATTAGAGAATCTTTCTCTGGTTCTTCAAA
>NW_015692908.1:0-222 GCF_001515625.1 Sinocyclocheilus rhinocerous
TATATGTGTATTTTTTTTTATGTTATATGTAATTTTATATAATATGTTCAAAATATATTTTATTAAATAAATAAATTTTATTTGGATTGAATTTATAAAAAAAAAATTAATTCAAGTTTAATTAAATGATACTGAATTACATGATTATGAATTAATTTTTTTATTTAATATTGAAACTGATAAAATAGTTTAGGAAACTCATTTAAAATGTGCTTTTATATC
>NW_015692909.1:0-222 GCF_001515625.1 Sinocyclocheilus rhinocerous
AACCAGACTGGGGGGACGCTATAAGACAAACAGAAAGAATCAGGACATGAAGACCATAACATAAATTATGAACAGATTACATGAAAATACAACTAAATGAGTGTTTTAGTGTGGTGTTTTGATGCTAGGTTTGTACGATTCTAATGTGTTTTGAGTGATTGTTAGGTGGTTTCCTACTGGTCCAAGTCAAAATAACCCACATTCAAGTGATATTCTGTTGCA
>NW_015692910.1:0-222 GCF_001515625.1 Sinocyclocheilus rhinocerous
TTGGAATTTGCAACAGAAGGTTTGGGATGAGGTGTGTAAAAAATTCAACACACACGAGATTTCAGAACAGAAACATGTCAAATGTCTTGAATCAAATCATCTAAACAACTGATGTGTGATTGTGACTCCAGGCCGTTTAAATTATTAGTGAAGTGACATGACATGACATGTGGCCAGGTATGGTTACCCATACTAGGAATTAATGCTCTGCATTTATCCCAT
>NW_015692911.1:0-222 GCF_001515625.1 Sinocyclocheilus rhinocerous
AACCTCATGATGAGCATCTAATTCCATAATGAAGTATTACTGTAAAGGTAGACTAATAAAGGTAGACTAATAAAGAGAAATGGAACTTATTAGTGAAAACGCTGAGGTTAATGAACTTGTATTTCAAATGGTGACATTATATCTCTCTGTGTTTCTATTATGTAAGTTAACCTTAGTCATGGAAACATCCTGAGTGGATTTCATGACACTGCTTACACTAGC
>NW_015692912.1:0-222 GCF_001515625.1 Sinocyclocheilus rhinocerous
TGAATATAGTTCTCCAGCGAACGCGGGCCTTGTTTAAGAGTTAATCATATATGTGCTGTGTCCATACCTGGCCAATGTTCCTCTGACAAGCTGCAGACAGAAGTTCATGGACAGGATTCCTGACAGTAACAAATTAAACTTATCTTACTTGAAGTCTTATTGTTACCAAAGAGTTATTTTTTTGGGTAATCTTGTTTTAAACAGCTTACCAACCATCAATTC
>NW_015692913.1:0-222 GCF_001515625.1 Sinocyclocheilus rhinocerous
TGAGAGTGACTCCTGGTTAGTATTAATGGTTCATGTTTAGTCACTATTTATACTTGTTTTAACTTAAGTTGTTGCTAAATTGTATAAGTGTCATGATTTCAATGAATTACCTTTTTGATTACTAAAAATGTAATCTAACCATTAAAATGGAGCCCATTAAGTTATTTTTGATATAAAGTTACTAAATAAAAAGATGAAGTCATTAGTGAAGATTAAGCTACA
>NW_015692914.1:0-222 GCF_001515625.1 Sinocyclocheilus rhinocerous
TTTTTTGTTTGTTTCTGAAGAGAGAAAAATGAGGCCAAGGCAGATCAGAAAAGTAACGCAAAAGTAACATAATGCATTACTTTCTGTAAAAAGTAACACAATTAGTTACTTTTTTAAGAAGTAACGCAATATTGTAATTCATTCGCGATGGCACCGACGCTGATGGCTGCCTCCAAAGCGTGCTCCGCAATTGTTTTTATGTTTTTGTTAGTTTGTCCTGTC
>NW_015692915.1:0-222 GCF_001515625.1 Sinocyclocheilus rhinocerous
AGAAAGGAAAACTTGAAATTGCATCATATGACCCCTTTAAGAATATTTGTCGTGCTTAAAGGACACATATTTTGATGTGTTGACTAAGCACATGTAAAGTACTTGATTATCATTTTAACTGTAGTGTGTTATTCAATACTACATTTAAAGTTCAAATATTTTAAATGAACTAAGTTGCAACTTCATCATTACAAATGTGTAAATTTAAATGCATGACATACA
>NW_015692916.1:0-222 GCF_001515625.1 Sinocyclocheilus rhinocerous
CGAGGCTGGACCTCCTCACCCCGTCCTCCGATTTCTCACTTTTTTTCCTCCTTTTCCTTTCCTTCTCTGGTTTTCATTTTCCACTCCTTCTGAAATTCATGAAAATTTGCGTCCTCCTGTGAGGCGCGTCAGGTTTGTAAATTGTCGTTGGCGTCAAAAAGACACGATGGCTGATTACTGTTCGGAGTCTCCCGCAGGTGAGCTCATAGGTGTTCGACAAGC
>NW_015692917.1:0-222 GCF_001515625.1 Sinocyclocheilus rhinocerous
TGAGTATTTTACATTTGAAAAAATGGCTGAGGGTGGTGCAGATAAGTCTTTTCTTCGGATTGGACGGGGGAAATATCTGATGCAGTTTTCTGATAACAAGCCAGGGTTGGGTGAATTTGACTATAAGACTGACATTCATGCTGGTAATGGGAGAAATTATATGGCTCATGATGTACTTAAGACTCTCCCTCTTACTTCTACTCCGAAGCCATGTAATGTGGA
>NW_015692918.1:0-222 GCF_001515625.1 Sinocyclocheilus rhinocerous
TACAACCGCGACAAATGCTGATAGAACATATATTTTAGCACCAACCTAAATGCATTAGGTTACATCAACAAAACAAAAAGTAAAGGTTAGAAGGGAAAGTATGGTAAAGATTGCAATTTGCCACTTTTCACAGTGTGCCTGGATGATGGTGATGTGTGAGCTGTTGTGTGTGAGATTCTGCTAGAGGCCTTGTCTATTCATTATGACATATGAGCAGCACCA
>NW_015692919.1:0-222 GCF_001515625.1 Sinocyclocheilus rhinocerous
TGAAGTCGAGCTAGTGCAAGACCAGCATTTGTGGTTAAAAAGTATATACATTTTAATAGATTTTTTAGAAAATGACCGATCGTTTCACTAGATAAGAACGTTACTCTTTGGCTGGGATAGTGTGGAGCCCTTTTGAAGCTGCAATGACACTGCAATTTTAACCTTCAACCCATTGGGTCCCATTGAAGTCCACTATATGGAGAACAATCCTGGAATGTTTTC
>NW_015692920.1:0-222 GCF_001515625.1 Sinocyclocheilus rhinocerous
GAGTGTGGAACAGAATACGTGCTTATGGGATTGACAATGCGAGAAGGTGAGGGAAAAAAAATTAAAATTTATAATAAAAATAAATAAATAAATAAACAGATTTTAATAATAAAAAAAAAAAAATTCCTTTTTAAATTCTTTTACTTACCTTCGTTTCTTTAATAAACTTAATGTTGCAATCATATATAGCCTTTCCCCTAGAATACCAGTTATAGAGAAGTC
>NW_015692921.1:0-222 GCF_001515625.1 Sinocyclocheilus rhinocerous
CTCAAATCTTGCCCTGGAGGGCCAATGCCCTGCAGAGTTTAGCTCAAACCCTAATCAAACACACCTGAGCAAGCTCATCAAGGTCTCCAGGATCCATAGGAAATCACAGGTAAATGAGATTGTGTCAGCAAACAGTAGGAAACAACACAGGTAAATGACAGTCTCTCAGAGCAGTGGTCCCAACCACATTCCTGGAGGCCCCCCAACACTGCATGTTTTCCA
>NW_015692922.1:0-222 GCF_001515625.1 Sinocyclocheilus rhinocerous
CAATTGAAAATGTAATGACTGTAAAATGTATAGTCTGCATTGATTTGGAGCCAAACTCACCTAAACTGAACCCAATCCTGAACGCCCTCAGACCCAGAAAATGATGAAGTCTACAGAGCTCTCAGGCCATGTACACACTGCAGCTAAATATGATCATCACTCCTTTTCTGAGTGCTTAATCCTATTCTGCACACAGCAGGTATTTATAGGAGTGATAACCTC
>NW_015692923.1:0-222 GCF_001515625.1 Sinocyclocheilus rhinocerous
TCTTTAGTAGCATAGCTGTTTTCCAAGTACCATAGCTTTCCAGTAATAGGTCTATTTTTTCCCCCCCTTAACAAGTAAAGGTGTGAACATTGCTTTTTTTTTTATTGTATTTTGTATTTTATTTTTCAATTTGCGTTGTTCAGTTAGTTTTATAACTGAACAAGCTGAGGCTGTAATCACATGCTAGATTTGGAAAGTCATTTTAGCAAATAATTTTGTTCC
>NW_015692924.1:0-222 GCF_001515625.1 Sinocyclocheilus rhinocerous
TCTCAAACTCGTCCCAGCACACGGATCAGTAGCTTCGTTCCTGAACACACGTTTGAGCATGAAGAGTGGAGCAGCCGGGATCACAGGGATGTTTTTACTGAACTCAGAAGCTGGAGGATTGAGCACAAGAAGTACTGAACTTTTTCTCACATACACACACACACACACACACTCTCAAACAAACACACACACACACACACACACACTCTCACACACACACAC
>NW_015692925.1:0-222 GCF_001515625.1 Sinocyclocheilus rhinocerous
TGAATGAGAATTGAATCGAATCGTGAAATGTGTGTCAAAACCCAGACATACTTACTACAGACATATATGCTTATTTATTGAATGCAACAGCGGATCAGTTAGAATGAGCTTTTAAGTTAGAATCCCCTCACTGCTCAAATCGCTGTTTTTGTTCAGGTGTTCTGTTCAGTACGAATCATTTCATTATAACTAGACACGATGTAAATAAGAGAGTCATTGTGC
>NW_015692926.1:0-222 GCF_001515625.1 Sinocyclocheilus rhinocerous
TGCCCTTAATGCACACTAAATCCACACTAATGTATGATTCCAATAGTTCCGGAGCACTATTCGAGGCTTCCCATTATGCATTATGTTCTGAAAATAAATTGTGAGACTTTTTGCCGAGATCTTGCAAGAGGTCACGGAAACCTTTCCAATGTAAGTTACATATTAATATAACAATTCGATGTTACATATAATTTGGTAGAAACAAACCCCTTGTCCAAATAC
>NW_015692927.1:0-222 GCF_001515625.1 Sinocyclocheilus rhinocerous
TGTAAAACATTTAGAAAATCAATGCTAAATTACAGGACAAAGTTGACAGTGTTTTAAGTGTATTACTACCAGATGTCCAGCAGTGGACAGTATTACACCAGCTATTATAAACCAAAATCTAAGACTAATCAGCAAGTTTGCAACAGAGGGTGGACTTTTCCTTTTTTTGTTTTTCTCATATTAAATGGCAGGAGTACTTTCTCACCATCAACATATTGGCCT
>NW_015692928.1:0-222 GCF_001515625.1 Sinocyclocheilus rhinocerous
TGTCACCACAGGCCTGTTTTTCGAATGAGGCTGGGTTGGTTGCTTCTTCTTATTTACTGTCTTTGATGTCACAAAATGCGATGTCACATTCTTGTGGTGTCATCGACTAATCTAAAGGTCATGATTTTTTTCTTTTTATTCTGCTCTCACAAAAAAAAAACAACAACAAAAAAAAAACAGCAGCACTGGCAATTTTCTCACCCAATTTAAATAGCAATATCC
>NW_015692929.1:0-222 GCF_001515625.1 Sinocyclocheilus rhinocerous
TGTCATGACCCTCAGCCGATTTACACAGCTGTCCCACCACATTCCACCTGATGTCCTCCATGACGAGTCCTGGTCTGAGGTTCATAACCTCTCATTTTATTTGTCTTCACATCTGTCTTCGTGTACACTACTGGTCAAAAGTTTGGAGTAATCACGATTTTTTTAAAGATTTGTTACGTTTTTCAAAGAAGATGCTCACCAAGTGCAGCCTTTTTTTGATCA
>NW_015692930.1:0-222 GCF_001515625.1 Sinocyclocheilus rhinocerous
TGTCTAGACTCTGGTAGTGTACATTTGCTAGTTTCATTGTAATATAAATTCTTATACATATTAGCTAATATTTCTGACTATATATAGGCTAATGTATGCAAATGTAGTAGGCAGTATGCATTATTATGCCTAGTAAACATATACATTAGCTATATGCATATCCCGAAATATTGCTCATGATGGTACTTGACACTACAGACAGTATTTCCTAAAACCATGTTT
>NW_015692931.1:0-222 GCF_001515625.1 Sinocyclocheilus rhinocerous
TGTTGTCAGTCATACCAAAAACACAGGCAACTATATCTATTTTTTATTGTTTACGTCATAATGCTGAGATTGTCCACTGACAGCTACATCAGAGATCAAACGCTTAAGAAATCTGGAACCTTTTAAATCAAGCCACTGTGAAGAAAACAGTACAAAGGAAAAAATGTTTTTCAAAGTTGTAAATAAAGATTATCATGTATGTTTTGGAAGGAAATACTACAT
>NW_015692932.1:0-222 GCF_001515625.1 Sinocyclocheilus rhinocerous
ACCAGATATAAATCATTTGTGAAAATGGAATACAAAAGTGGTCCTGAACAGCTCCCTTGTGGAACTCCACATTCCGTTTTCCTTCTATCTGAGTAACTTCCGTTAAAAAAAACCTCTCTGTTATCCAAATAACTTTCCATCCAAGCAATTACTGATGGTCTAATTCTATAATTTTTTCAAAAGAAGCTTATGATCAATAAGGTCAAATGCAGCTGTAAAATC
>NW_015692933.1:0-222 GCF_001515625.1 Sinocyclocheilus rhinocerous
AGTGGGAGTATTCTCACCCACAACATCATCTTCTCCAGCCAAGGACGCCTGCAGCTGTCTGACTTTGCTGTACTCTACACAAGCTGCTAACAGATCTGGCCCGAGAGCGGATCCTGTCCTGAGCGAGTTACAGATCGCCACGCAGCCATCATACTCTGCGTCTTCGCTCTCTGAGTTTGGTTCACTGGATCCTGGTATCCTGGAAAGGGCATCAGCAGCAGT
>NW_015692934.1:0-222 GCF_001515625.1 Sinocyclocheilus rhinocerous
TGTGTGTGTGTGCAGGGCAGGTCAGGGCAAAAGGCAGCGCTAAGCATCACGGCTGACACACGCTGCGGTGTGTTTTAATTGTCAAACACAAGCACAGTGTGACGTCATCACCGCAGGACAGCAACACACGCTCTGACGTCCGGATGCAGCCGGCCGAGTGTCATTCACACAACCGCTTGACCCCACACCCTAACGTTAACCTCTGACCTCTGACCTCTCACC
>NW_015692935.1:0-222 GCF_001515625.1 Sinocyclocheilus rhinocerous
GTTTTACTAATGAGTTCACATAAAGAGACACTGGCACTGAGTAACTTACAGCATTGTGTTCGAAAATGTTGCGGGCCAAATACAGAGCCCTGTGGAACCATCACAAAATTCTAAATATATGCATATGCATACCCATGCGTCAATGTAAACTGTACTTTAGAGACTTCTTTGGCCCTGCAATGCAACATCTCAGTTCAGCTTCGAGGCACTGCTCGGAGAACC
>NW_015692936.1:0-222 GCF_001515625.1 Sinocyclocheilus rhinocerous
TAGTTTATTGTTGGTTATTAAAAGTTGCTTACTGCATTTATTAGCATATAGTATTTGCAGTCTCTGTTGTGCATGTTTCTGTATTTTACAGTGGCTTTGAATGCAAATATGAATTCAGAGGTTTGAGTCAGAAACACAGCAATATTTGACATATAGTAAGAGTCTGGAGTTTTAAACTGCTTTAATGTGTGAAGCAGCTCAGATCATTGGTTGAGAGAATTT
>NW_015692937.1:0-222 GCF_001515625.1 Sinocyclocheilus rhinocerous
GACTTAGGAGGAGGACAAAGGAGTGGAAGTGGGATGGAAACGGGATGGCAAAGGGCTGGCAGGAAATCCGGCAAATGAAACTGGCGAAGGTTCAGGAAGAGGACGGACAACCGGGAGGAGACCGGCAGACAGAGCCAATGGTGGTGACGATGGAGGGAGGAGGCAGGGAGGAGACCAGAGGGACTTGGAGCAGGAGGAGCCAGGCGGGACCCAGGCCACAGC
>NW_015692938.1:0-222 GCF_001515625.1 Sinocyclocheilus rhinocerous
TTAAAGTTCTAATATCACCCATCATCATCGCCCACAACACACATACAATTATCTGCCATTTAGCAAGAACTTCTATACTGGCGCTCAGCCCCACATATGATATTGTGCAGGTTTAGAGATAACGTTTCTACACAAGACATATGAAAGGAAAAGGATATTGCTGTTTTACTGTTCGAAGTGATGGAGTGTAGCCTTGGGGGCAAACTCTGCCTTTCTGAAGAC
>NW_015692939.1:0-222 GCF_001515625.1 Sinocyclocheilus rhinocerous
TTAAAGTTCTAATATCACCCATCATCATCGCCCACAACACACATATAATTATCTGCCATTTAGCAAGAAGTTCTATACTGGCGCTCAGCCCCACATATGATATTGTGCAGGTTTAGAGATAACATTTCTACACAAGACATATGAAAGGAAAAGGATGTTGCTGTTTTACTGTTCGATGTGATGGAGTGTAGCCTTGGGGGCAAACTCTGCCTTTCTGAAGAC
>NW_015692940.1:0-222 GCF_001515625.1 Sinocyclocheilus rhinocerous
TGCAACGAGATCGGTCCGCTGGTTAGTCAAGTTATCCCATCCCATCCTGCAAAGTCACATGACTTTTTTGATGCGCTTTTGATGCGAATTTATTCAGTAAATGTGTTTCCATCTTAGTTTATGCACATTTTTTCTTATCGGATAAAAAGTGTATCCTACTCAATTGTGCGCACAAGTTTTTTTATGTGCATTTTTAGAATTTATGCACATCTTGGCGTTTCC
>NW_015692941.1:0-222 GCF_001515625.1 Sinocyclocheilus rhinocerous
CCATGTTTTTGCAAATGATTCAAACTCACCAGAGCTGTACTGGGGACCGTTGTCTGAGATGACAGCTTCGGGAATGCCGTGCCGTGCAAAAGAAGCCTTTAATTGACTTATCACAGCAGCTGAGGTTGTACTGTGGAGCTTGTCCAGCTCAAAATATCTGCTGTAATAGTCAACTGACACAAGATAGTCCTCGTTGTTCCAGGTGAACAAATCAGTAGCCAC
>NW_015692942.1:0-222 GCF_001515625.1 Sinocyclocheilus rhinocerous
ACACAAATTTCAGGCTTATTCTCACACATTTCTTGAGCCAAAAGCTCTTCGGTTTTGTCAGAAGCTTCGGTGGAGTCCTGAGCTCCGTAATCGCTTACTGCAGACACCGTGTCTTCATTCAACTCCGTGTTGAAAGATCCAGGAGCCTCTAAATCTCCCACCGAACAGCTTTCAAGCCCTACAACCGAACCGGCCTCGCTGGAAGAGTCAGACCTCCAGTCC
>NW_015692943.1:0-222 GCF_001515625.1 Sinocyclocheilus rhinocerous
TGAACTGCTTTAGTCATGATTATTGCTTCCTCATCCAGATTCCCACAGTTGCAGAAGTACAACCCGACACAGACATGGTCAGACAGCTTCCGCTCTGGAATGGACATGAAAGCAGGCATTTGCTCGGGGTCCATGGCAGGAATCAGCTCTGGCTCTGGGTCTGCAGTGGGCTCAGGTTCTGGGTCCGTGGTGGGTATGGGCTCGGACCAGATGAATGAGGGC
>NW_015692944.1:0-222 GCF_001515625.1 Sinocyclocheilus rhinocerous
TGCTTTTTTGGCTAAAGGTTGCAGGCTTGCCGTCTAGTGGCTTTGGCATTCAGGGCTTACTGTATCCCTTCATGCATCATGTTCTGGAAATAAATCGTGAGACTTTTTGCGAGATCTCATGAGAGTTAGTAGTGTGTGGATTTAGTATGCATTAAGGGCACTGCGCTTTGGCATTTTTAAGACATGGTACAGTCTTGCTCACTTACTTCCTGTCGCGTGCAC
>NW_015692945.1:0-222 GCF_001515625.1 Sinocyclocheilus rhinocerous
ATTCATTTCTGGTAGTTCTGCCAAAAAATAACATTTAATTCTTAATAGACATGATGTGAGATTAACGATAAATATTTCAGATTCAGCGAAATATGAATTGCGATTCAGTCTTCTAGCGATTCGCATTGATTCACAAATTTCAAAAATTGAATTTCTAGTTAACATAATACTAGTAATATGATGCTGTCGAACAAAACCCGGACAGTTTAGGGACCGCACACC
>NW_015692946.1:0-222 GCF_001515625.1 Sinocyclocheilus rhinocerous
GAATGAGATAAAATATTTATTCTAGTTTTGTACTAAAATTTAGTGGTTTTTTTGTTTTTTTGCTTAAAAAAAGAAAAAATATAGATTTTTATTTTTTTCTGACTCCAATGGCAGATTTTTTATTTGTTTTAAGCATAAACTTATTTAGCAAAGAGAGTCAAAGATAGGCATAGTTTGATAGAAAACTTTCTACATTTTTAGAAAATATATATTTTTTAATAC
>NW_015692947.1:0-222 GCF_001515625.1 Sinocyclocheilus rhinocerous
GAAGATAAGCTTTAGGCTCCGTAGTGGTTTCTACAGGGCCAGTTTTAGCAGAGCCCTCTTCTTCATCCCCTAAACCCCTGAATGCATTGACAAACGTGGATTTTCCAGAACCGGACTCCCCCGTCACACCAATGTTAAGTTCTACAAGATCCTGTTTTTCAAGGATGTTTTGGATCGTGTTTACCGCTGTTGGGAGATCCTGAGTAGATATGGATTCTTTAA
>NW_015692948.1:0-222 GCF_001515625.1 Sinocyclocheilus rhinocerous
TTCCCGAATGCACATTAAATTCACCTCGTGTACTGTGTTCAGAGAGCTGATTGTGTGCAAAAACAACTTAACAGCAAAACAACAGACTTTAATTAAAATGCACACTCCGGTGTGCGTCAACTTGAAATCAGAGGAAAGAGAGAGCAAGAGAACGCAGCTGGAAAAAAAATTGCATTAAAAAAATCGATATGCATTAAAAAAGAAATCTATATTTTTGCGACC
>NW_015692949.1:0-222 GCF_001515625.1 Sinocyclocheilus rhinocerous
CTAACACTCATGTCTCTATAATTGTGTGTTTTTGCTAAATCAGTCGTAAAGGAGCAGTTGGCCTTAAAATGAAACTTGTCATCATTTGTTCACCCTAATGTCACTCTCAACTCAAAATCCTCCTTTCAATATTCTACATGAAGACAGAAAATCATATGGATTTGGAACAACATTGAAGGTGAGTAAATGATGACAGATTTTCGTTTTTAGACAAACGACCCC
>NW_015692950.1:0-222 GCF_001515625.1 Sinocyclocheilus rhinocerous
GTGCAATTACGGTTTACTCTATCACACACCCGAATGCGTCATTCTCTATGTGCTTTCACAGATTAAATGCAGCGATCCAAACAGGTGAGTGCAAATGTTTTTTACCACAGTAAAATGTTTTGTGTATTGGGATTGACTATCCTGCTGGAAAATGTAACTTATGTTGGTATCATTTAATAAAATATAACAATAAAATGGTTCAAATCATGCATGTTTTATACA
>NW_015692951.1:0-222 GCF_001515625.1 Sinocyclocheilus rhinocerous
GAGTCAAATATGGACAAAAATGGACATGTTTTCATGAGATTCATTAGTAAATAGGACATAATAACATGTCTTAGTCTTTATATTGACTAATAACATTATGACATTGTCAGACGGCTAGCAAAGCAATGTTTATACACACGACAGTCCTGTCATGTTTCTGAGGTGGTCTTTGAGAACACACTAGAGGGCGCTTTCTCTGTCACGTTTCACCTTCACAGTCAC
>NW_015692952.1:0-222 GCF_001515625.1 Sinocyclocheilus rhinocerous
TGCATGCAAAACATAATACAGACACACACACACACACACACAAATGCATACATACAGTGCTGGGTAGATTACTTACAAATTGTAATCCTTTCCTGTTTCAAAAATACATAACGGAAATGGTCAGTAATCTATTAGATTACACATTTAATTTGATTACTTTTAGATTTCTTTTGATCTAACTTCTTTTTGGTTCCCTTTCAGTTGGTCACTCCGAGTCACGTC
>NW_015692953.1:0-222 GCF_001515625.1 Sinocyclocheilus rhinocerous
GCAAAACCAATAGAGTTAAGATAATAAAATTAGACAAAACAAAAACATTTTCAACAAAATTAAAGCACCAGCCAATCCGTAGATCCATACCAGCCAATGATGTGTATGGAATCTGTTTGTTTAATCAATGGTGAATGGTTTGAAAACAATCATTATTTTCTCAATTCTGTTCAATGATGGTAATATATGATTTTCTTCAAAAATCATATTCTTTCATCCACA
>NW_015692954.1:0-222 GCF_001515625.1 Sinocyclocheilus rhinocerous
GAGCGCGTGTGAATGGTTGCCAGATTGCATAAAGCAAAAAGCTGGACAGAGTAACGTACGTATACGTTTAACAGAAATCTCTGATTGGGGGATCTGAGCTCTTGATATCTGGCAACCGCAAACATGAATGCTCGCATAATAGCGTCTTGTACAGCAGTCTGAAATGTTTTGGCTCCATTTTTTTCAACAAAAATAAAAAGGTTTTGGTAAAGTTTTTGTTCT
>NW_015692955.1:0-222 GCF_001515625.1 Sinocyclocheilus rhinocerous
GCAGTCTGTCTCGGTCGGGTCTACTATGTTGTGTTCGTGTGTCATTCCTGGTTCCTAGCTCCAGAGTTGGATTTACCCCTGTGTGTCTTGGATCTAATAAAGACTATTTCGTGTATTCAACGGCTCCGTGTTGCTTCCGGCAGCATTAATTAGCCTGACTGCTCCAATATTTGTCTGCTGACTGCCGTACAAGAGGCTTGTGTTAAAATAAGGTAAATACAA
>NW_015692956.1:0-222 GCF_001515625.1 Sinocyclocheilus rhinocerous
GCAGTGCATTCTCCCTTTTTGGACTTGGGGAAGACCATTTTGTACACCGCCTCTCCTGCTGAGGTTGTGGCTTGTTCTCTGTTTGCATTCTCGTTGTGATGCAGTACTGCAAGGTACAGTCTGCAAGAACATACAACCACTAAATCAGTAGTTTTAAAATCTGTAGTACCTGCACAACATTCCCATGAAAGGGAACACTACATTTTTGGGTGTGAAGCAGAG
>NW_015692957.1:0-222 GCF_001515625.1 Sinocyclocheilus rhinocerous
TGGATGGGCAGTGGGACTAGTTTTTACCCCCCTTAACCTATCTGACCCCAGGTCAGTGTGTGTGGAACTGAGCCTGCGCCAGTGGAGAAGCAAGACAAAGGACAGTTTAATAGGAGGTTAAACTGGAAACAGGAGTGAACTCCTTGCTTTGAGGGACACATGCTCTCAACTTTCAGTCTCTGATCAGTGTGTGGGAAAAGACAGAAGTAATCAGATATCCAC
>NW_015692958.1:0-222 GCF_001515625.1 Sinocyclocheilus rhinocerous
GAAAGTGGATCTCGTGGGCCAGATTTGAGGATCCCTGGTATAGGGTAACAAATCCATTTTCTTTTCTTTTTACAATTGAAATAAAATGGCCAATAATTAAGAAATGACTTTGAATAAATCAATTAAAAACTCTCTTAGAATACAAAACATTTAGACTCATAAATTAACATTTTAATATTCTGACATCCACAAAATGTAGGCACTCACTTTCACTATATTCAC
>NW_015692959.1:0-222 GCF_001515625.1 Sinocyclocheilus rhinocerous
TGCGGATCTGATTAAAATATCTGGATTAAGTTGTCTAAGATTATTTATCCAAGACAGCAACATAATGACATTTTATAATTAAAACAGACACCTGACGCATTTCTGGACCTTTATTAAGAAACAGCCAAGCGAACAAAACTACATAAATGTTATTATAATAGAAAAATGAAATGTGCAGTGTTTATATATATATACAGTGGGTACGGAAAGTATTCAGACCCC
>NW_015692960.1:0-222 GCF_001515625.1 Sinocyclocheilus rhinocerous
TCTTTTAGGGCTTCCTTACAGCTACTTGTTACCAGGTGATTTTTTTTAATCAGTTGCTTCCTATACTATCCTTACATATGCATATGACAGTTTTTCATAAACTGACTTCTTGCAAAAATAATGATCTGCATTTAGTCATATACGTACATATCACTGATGAAGCTCCATACAGTGTACGAGTACAGAGGTGTCCAGTAAACAGTCTAACCCTGGCATTTCACC
>NW_015692961.1:0-222 GCF_001515625.1 Sinocyclocheilus rhinocerous
CTAAAAAGAGCCATTAAAGTCGACGAAACTGAGAGGGAGTTCCAGAGAAGAGGACCACGGATGTTTGTGACTGTGAGAAACGGAAGACTGAGAAAGAAACGAGGCCGGCGACTTGTCTGACGGAGCGGACGCCGCGATCGGAGGTAGCCGAGCTAGCTAGCCACGGCGGGCGCACGTGAGGCGGAGCTGTTGGTTCATCGCACAGCACCTGAGTATCCGGAC
>NW_015692962.1:0-222 GCF_001515625.1 Sinocyclocheilus rhinocerous
GCTGAGGTTTTGTTTTATATTAAAAGTAGGCTACCAAAAGCACAAATCTTATAGCTATTGGGTGGCTGGCGCACTGCAAATAATGAATGCAATGGAATACATGAAATATTATTTCCAAGCACACTGTCCCCACAAGTATGACACATGGTATGATTTCTGCTAATAATCCCACATTTATTTGTAGTGTATTAAAAATAAAATAAATTATAAATAATTTAAATA
>NW_015692963.1:0-222 GCF_001515625.1 Sinocyclocheilus rhinocerous
AATCTCATGCTTAAGCTCTCCTGACAATTGTAGATATGTTTGATCGCGCATGTACTGCAGATTTCCCTCACGTAATCTGTATTCAAGGTCAACATGAAAAGTAGGGATATCGAAAGCTTCTGGCCATGCAGTCCGTTGACTATGACATGAATGCTCATCAGAAGCCACAGAAAGGACTTCAGTGTCAGCTGTGCTAGGGGTTGGTGTCGTCACAAGGGAGAC
>NW_015692964.1:0-222 GCF_001515625.1 Sinocyclocheilus rhinocerous
CGAGAACCTCTGCCTCCTCAGTCACCAAGACCACCCCAGACAGACCGCCAGGTCACAAAGGAAAATCTCGCCGCCAGCCGCGGGAACGTCTCGGCCCATGAGCGAGGTTCAAGGTTGCTGCTCTGTACTTTCCAGCTAGCCAAAGACTACATACACATACGGCCCCCAGGTTAAGGTGGGCTTACAACTGAATGATGTCACAACAACAGACCCCATACTAGC
>NW_015692965.1:0-222 GCF_001515625.1 Sinocyclocheilus rhinocerous
CACAGTCCAAACACTAGGCTGGGAAAGACTTGGAAGACAGGCAGGTTTGGGTGATCAGCCCCAGAGTCCAGTCCAGGATGGCAGACCGCCAGAGAGCAGTGAAGGCAGCGAAGCTGGAGGTAAGCAGCAGTGGTCTGACACTCCTCACCACTCCACACTCGTGATGTATCAGACACTGCCTAGCAGCGTGGCAGACCCGGGGAGATGACCAGTAGCTCAGCC
>NW_015692966.1:0-222 GCF_001515625.1 Sinocyclocheilus rhinocerous
TCACATGGTCAAGGAAGGGATAAAAGAAGATTGCAACTGTTGCTCGGCCTCTTTTCTTTGCTGGCGATCTCTCTTTCTTCACTGGGGCCCTTTTCTTGCTCTCTCCCTCTTTCTTTCTTTCTCACTCTCAGGTAATATTTTACATACATGCTGGGTACAATTAACTGTTTATATTTGATCATCCTTCATCTATTTTGTAACCAATTCAAGTGTAACCATAAC
>NW_015692967.1:0-222 GCF_001515625.1 Sinocyclocheilus rhinocerous
AATCTGGAACACAAGGCCACATGCAGCTGCAGGTTTTCTGCTCAAATGTCCTGCAGTCGTGAGTGTCTAATGCAATGCTGCTTTGTCAGACACGATGTTTGTCTGCTCCTCCAGGCAAAAGCAGTTTGTCTGACAGGAGATTATTCCACATCATGAGGAGAAAACGAACTTGAATTCGTCCCGGAGCCTGAAATGTTATCAGCCTGCAGAAATACACTCAAC
>NW_015692968.1:0-222 GCF_001515625.1 Sinocyclocheilus rhinocerous
AATCTGGAACACAAGGCCACATGCAGCTGCAGGTTTTCTGCTCAACTGTCCTGCAGTCGTGAGTGTCTAATGCAATGCTGCTTTGTCAGACACGATGTTTGTCGGCTCCTCCAGGCAAAAGCAGTTTGTCTGACAGGAGATTATTCCACATCATGAGGAGAAAACGAGCTTGAATTTGTCCCGGAGCCTGAAATGTTATCAGCCTGCAGAAATACACTCAAC
>NW_015692969.1:0-222 GCF_001515625.1 Sinocyclocheilus rhinocerous
AATATCCAGAAAATCTTGAATATGGTCCTTGAGGGAATGCATTCCCTGATGGAGGCAAACTAGCATGAGTGCTGGGTCCATGATAAGCCTGGGATGCATGATAAAGCCGCTGGATCCTGGTGTGGCTCAGTATTCTGTAACGTGGAGGCGTGACAACGGAGTTGAGGGTCCAAATGCAGGCTTTTATTAAAAAGAGTGGTCAAACAGGCAGAGTCACACACC
>NW_015692970.1:0-222 GCF_001515625.1 Sinocyclocheilus rhinocerous
GTTAATGTGTTAGGTGTTTTAAACTCATGAAGTTATGTTAGAGTTTCTAAGCACAAGAACCTAACTTTAGTGAACAGTAAAACTATGTTAGTACAACTAAGCAAACGAAGAGAATGCAAGCCCACATATGATGAAAATCTTTCTCTTTAAGAGATAGTTGGTTCATGCAATGTTAATCCTAAAACTTGCCTACATAAAAGATGTTTCTAACAAATGAAATGA
>NW_015692971.1:0-223 GCF_001515625.1 Sinocyclocheilus rhinocerous
AAAAAAAAAAAAAAAAAAAAAGCACAAAGACAAATCAGTTTGCCTTGTCTTAGGTAGGTGAGGTAGTTAAAAGGTTGAGCTAATATTATTAGTCACATTCAACTTTTACATTTAAAAGCATTTTCTTTTTAGATGTGAACATATGAGAAGCAGCTTACAGAGTTGTGCTGTTTCAGGTACTCTGCCGCATTCTCTTCTGCATCTCCTCCAATCTCTCCAATCA
>NW_015692972.1:0-222 GCF_001515625.1 Sinocyclocheilus rhinocerous
GTCATAATCTTTGATGACCTGCGAGTGAGTAAATGTTCAGCAATTTTTCATTTTTGGGTGAACTATTCCTTTGATAAAAGAATATGCTCTGAAACTAACATACTAACATTATCTTGGATTATTGATGCTACCAACCAGTTAAAACATCTTATGCTATTTGAGGTATAATTAATCTATTTTTAAATATCTGATCATTCTCTTGTTTTCTGTAGTCTGATGAAA
>NW_015692973.1:0-222 GCF_001515625.1 Sinocyclocheilus rhinocerous
CAGACCGCGTCAGTAAGAACTTGGTCCTTTGTTCACTTCATTTCAATGTGGATTCGTTTACAAACAAGGCACAATTTTCAGAAAGATTGAAACTAAAAGTCGATGGCAATCATATCAGTGGGTGTTTACTTCCCAGTCTACAATCCGTCACACCTATTCAAACAGAGCGTTCAGATGAGGGGTCAAAACAGGACAGAAAATAGCCTATTCTAAATTATGATG
>NW_015692974.1:0-223 GCF_001515625.1 Sinocyclocheilus rhinocerous
AAAAAAAAAAAAAAAAGGTTTAAAATGAGTATTATAAATGATTATATGATTAAATGGATAAAAAAAAGATTACTTGATAAATTATAATAAATGAAATAAAGTAAAACACAACACAAATGTATGGTTGCTCTCTTGAGCAACACCCAGGTTGCTACAAGGAATCCTTAGATCCTTCACATCTATCCATCCATCCTTTTATTCTCTATACCGCTTTAAAAAAAAC
>NW_015692975.1:0-222 GCF_001515625.1 Sinocyclocheilus rhinocerous
CACAAGTCAGTATATATATATATATATAAAACTGTTCTTTCTGATCCTCGAATCTGATTGGCTAAGAGCCTTTTCCTGAGGTGCGATATTCTAGTGATAACAGAGTATTTCTCACAGCGAGTGTTATGGCGGACTCCCGAATCCACTATAACTTCATAAATATTACTGTTTTGTGTCACGGAATGTAGTTTTAAAGGGATAGTTCACCCAAAAATTACACCC
>NW_015692976.1:0-223 GCF_001515625.1 Sinocyclocheilus rhinocerous
TTTCCAGTAAGAAGACATGGCCACCCACCTGGCAGCCTGAAGATCTCTCACTCAATGTTCATTAATTACCGCTACATGATGACAGTTTTTTGTTTGTCTTTGAGCCACAGTTTCTGTTATAGTGGACAAATAAAGGTTTGTGTTTTCACTGTCCATTTACATCTTTTTACCTTAAAAAAAAAAAAAACACCAAATTTGTATGCATGAAATATCCAGGTGCTGG
>NW_015692977.1:0-223 GCF_001515625.1 Sinocyclocheilus rhinocerous
ACCGGAAACTTAAAAAAAAAAAAAAAAAATCCCTGGAATATTCCAAAAAAATCCTGGAATGTTTCCTAAATTTACTGGAAATTTTCCAACCCTATTTTTTAATAGTTAATTGCAACTATCTCTTTTTATCTTGCAGCTGCAAGTTTATATCTCACAATTCAGACTTTCATCCTCAGAATTCTGAATTTATATCTTTAATTAAAAAAAAAAAAAAAAGTTGCAA
>NW_015692978.1:0-223 GCF_001515625.1 Sinocyclocheilus rhinocerous
AAAAAAAAAGGTTAGCAAAAAGGGCACTTGTTTTCATATTTTCTTTTAAATGCAATGAAATTCAAGCATCTTACGAAGTCCAGGAGTCCAGATATATTTTTGAGAGCACTATAAAGCTCAAAGTCTCACAAAGACATTTATTAAGCAAGCAATAGTAGGCAAACAGCAAGTGAAGCAGCAACTGTCAATGAAGAGGGAAGTGTCTGTCCAGTTTCTACATGAC
>NW_015692979.1:0-223 GCF_001515625.1 Sinocyclocheilus rhinocerous
AAAAAAATACTGACAACTAAACTAAATAGACAAATTAAAAATAAAACGGAAATCAAAGGTAAAATAAAAATGCAGAACTATAAATTGGACACACAGAGAAATTTTAAATTGGAAAAAATCTTTTCTATTCTCAAAATGCAATGATTCTCAAATGATACCAGTTATTAACAAAACACATTAACTTTAGGCCACATTAACAGGCCTAAAATACTAAAACTAGATA
>NW_015692980.1:0-223 GCF_001515625.1 Sinocyclocheilus rhinocerous
GATGATGCATTAGAAACACCCTCGCATTTGCGTTAACTATTTTTTTTATTTTTTATTTTATTTTTTTATTTGATGCAAAGGTAATAAAATACAAAGTACAGTGTTATAAATGTACATACATTTTTTAAAAATAAAAAAACTTTTGAGGATTTACGATGCTGATGACCTGATGCAGTGAAATTCTATTTCGATTCGATTCAACACAATGCGATTCAATGCAATA
>NW_015692981.1:0-222 GCF_001515625.1 Sinocyclocheilus rhinocerous
GTGTTGGTTTCACGAGAGAGACCGGAAGGTTGCCGCTTGGTTTTAACAATTAACATCCCATTATAACCAGTAAAACCATTACATATTTTGTAATGGTGTCTATTGTTTTTTTCAGCAGGGGTTTAATTATTATTATTTTTTTATTTGAAATAATCGTGACTCATCTGAATGCCTCTGATTGCCTATCACAGCTATGCTGATGATACCCAGATTTACCTAGCC
>NW_015692982.1:0-223 GCF_001515625.1 Sinocyclocheilus rhinocerous
AAAAAAATCAAGTGTTTATTGGTTGTTTTCTAATTCTGATCTCCACTGGGTGTATTTATTTTACTAGGAGATATATATATATATATAAATATATAGCTGAGGACCTGTAGTTGACGCGGAATGACCCTCAAACATTCTTAAAAATATCTTCTTTTGGTTACCACAGAAGAAACTTATGCAAGTTTTAAAATAACATATGGGTAAGGAAATGACAACAGAATTT
>NW_015692983.1:0-223 GCF_001515625.1 Sinocyclocheilus rhinocerous
AAAAAAATCGTAATTATTCCAAAAATTATTTTGATCCGTAGTGTAAATGCATGTATGGAATATAAATTTAATTTCTTCAGATTTAATATAAATGCGCAAGTATGCAGTAGAGTGCATCCCTCAGGTGTTCCTTAAAGTCAGTTAAAGTCAGTTTTTTTCTCTCTCTATTGAGAAATCGATTGGTTTGTATAATTTTTTTCAAGACACTCCTACCATGAAGTTA
>NW_015692984.1:0-223 GCF_001515625.1 Sinocyclocheilus rhinocerous
TCAGTATTTATTTTAATATATCAATGAAAGTGTTTATTTAACTTTTACTTATAGTGAATATATTTAATAATTATTTTAATTGCCTCATATGAGCCAATTCATAAAAAAATCTCCTTTATTTTAGTGGTCTGTGACTAAACTGTGGAAAATGTTGTCGGAAAAGTCTTGCTCACATCTATGAGTCACTGTTCACGTCTAGGTAGGGTAGATCTGTCCTTTTACT
>NW_015692985.1:0-223 GCF_001515625.1 Sinocyclocheilus rhinocerous
AATTTTTTGTATATTTTTGAAAATACATTTATACATTTATTATATTTTTTCAAAAAAATATAAAAAAAATTGCCAAAAAATATATTTGCTAAAATATATTTACGTAAATATATTTCCTACCAATATATTTTTTGTATATTTTTGAAAATATATTTTAAATATATACATTTATTTTTTTAAACCATTTAAAAATATATTTTGACCTCTATATATTTCAGTCCAA
>NW_015692986.1:0-223 GCF_001515625.1 Sinocyclocheilus rhinocerous
CTTGAACAATACAGTGCAGGCCAGTGGCGATGCTACATAAGGGCCAGGGAGGCACTGGCCCACTCAGATTGATGGCTGGTCCATCCATTCTAATAAGATGCAGTAGTGCTTTTTGTGGGAAAAAAAAAGAAGAGAAAAATCCTTAAAAAATCCCAATATATTTTACTTTCAATAAAACATTTGCATTGGGTTTGTAAAAGCTGTATTTATGCATGATTTTGTT
>NW_015692987.1:0-223 GCF_001515625.1 Sinocyclocheilus rhinocerous
ATGCTTACTTACAGCCACCTCTGCATATTAAGTTGGGGTATGGGGGAAAAAAAAGACTTTTAAGAGCATATTTCCCCAAATTTCTCATTGGCCTAAAAAAATTTATATATACAGTATATATTTATATATTTTATTTGATGTTTACTTGTTTTCATGCCCTTCACATGCTGATTGCACCTGCTCAGGAATAGCTTAGCTTCCTTGCCTTAATAGATTGATTGGA
>NW_015692988.1:0-223 GCF_001515625.1 Sinocyclocheilus rhinocerous
TTTTGTTCGTATTTCGATTTGTTGTTAAATCAAACTTGAGTCATTCAAAAAAAGGAATATTCCAAGCCCAGAGTCGGTATTATTAAAACATAACTGGTTTGATCTGATCATCTAAAACGAGTCATATTCTCTGACTGAGTGCAGTTATTGGATATAATATTGTAGACAGACTGGAGATTAATCCTAATAAACATGACGCTACAATAAAAATATTAAAATACAT
>NW_015692989.1:0-223 GCF_001515625.1 Sinocyclocheilus rhinocerous
AGAATTGCGAAATGTAAACATTGAATTCAGAGAAAAAAGTAAAAATTGTGAGATGTAAACTCAGAATTCTGAGAAAAAATTTACGAATTGTGAGATGTAAACATTGAATTCTGAGAAAAAAAAGTATGAATTGTGAGATGTAAACTCAGAATTGCGAGATGTAAACATTGAATTCTGCGGAAAAGAGTAATTGCGAGATGTAAACTTAGAATTGTAAGATGAG
>NW_015692990.1:0-223 GCF_001515625.1 Sinocyclocheilus rhinocerous
ATTGTCATTTTGTAACTACAGTATATTATATAAAATTAGAAAAACATTACATTTAAAGTCTTGGATGCACAAGTCCCACCTCTGTAGACACTAAAAAAACAATAAACCAGTGCATAAAAAGTAGGAACAGAAAAACATTTATTTGAAAAAAGGTCATACACAGTCTATAAAGAAGTAGCAATCCTGCCATAGCAATGAAACTGGGGACATAGTTGTTCAGGTT
>NW_015692991.1:0-223 GCF_001515625.1 Sinocyclocheilus rhinocerous
TTTTGTCATTAAGGTGAATGGAGTGTAGATTGCGTTAAAAAAAAAAGTAATTTAAAGCAGTTTAACATAAGGCAGCAAAATACGAAATGTGAAAAAATGAAGGGGTATGAATACTTTTGCAAGGCACTATATGTACACTATCATTCAAAAGTTTGGGGCCAGAATGTTTTTTTTTTTAATGTTTTTGAAATAAGTCTCATATACAGGTGCATCTCAATAAATT
>NW_015692992.1:0-223 GCF_001515625.1 Sinocyclocheilus rhinocerous
TCCATCTATTTCTTTCAGAAGGATGAGGAGGGTTTAAAATTAAAACTCAACAAGCCTCAAATGTGAACAACAATACACACAAATTAAAAAAACTATATCCCAGATATCTTTATTTGTAAGGTGAATGCGCTTTCAGAAGTGTCCTACACTGGAAAAAAAAAAGAGATTTTTTTGAAGCTGTAAATTAAACAAGGATTATTGGAGAACATTTTACAAGAAAATG
>NW_015692993.1:0-223 GCF_001515625.1 Sinocyclocheilus rhinocerous
GCAAACACAATTTTGGCACAGCGGCCCAAAAAACAAACAAAAAAAAAAAAGTAAAAAATAGTGAGGGGATATTTGTATTATTTCTTAATAAACCAATGTTTTCTGAATCAATGTTGCAAAAATTTATTTGACCAACCTGACTTGCCATCTCCTCATTGGACGTGCCTTTAGAGAGACATCATCTTTAGGGATTACATAATGAAAGAGGTTTTGTTTTCGATTT
>NW_015692994.1:0-223 GCF_001515625.1 Sinocyclocheilus rhinocerous
AAAAAATTACCAACCCCAACCTTTTGAACAGTGCTGTATATAAATATCATAAATAAATATTTACAATCTATTAAAACAATGAAAAGAGTCTGTGAGGGATAGACTTACAGTCTTTACAATACCACGCACTGTATAAATATCCTAGATCACATCATTTTCACAACTTTCAGATCTGTTTTATGGAGTTTTTGTCTACTGCAGTTTTTTTTTTTTTTTTTTTTTT
>NW_015692995.1:0-223 GCF_001515625.1 Sinocyclocheilus rhinocerous
AAAAAAGTTTTAAGGTTATTTTATTTAAGCTGCAATACTTACAGCCTCAGCAGTTGCTGATCAGGTGCACAATGTTGTTCCAACAAATTGTTTACCTTTTCATATACAGTAAATCATTCATTAATAATTAACATTATTTTGGATTAAAAACTCATTCATTATTGATACACTGTTGTGCTCATAAAGCTAAAAGTCCTCACTTTTGTCATTCAGTGTAGTGAAT
>NW_015692996.1:0-223 GCF_001515625.1 Sinocyclocheilus rhinocerous
AAAAACAGTTAGTCTTGAAGAAGTTTTGAAAATCGTAGCAGAACAAGGAAGGGCTATAGGAGAGCTAACTCAAGCTGTGGAGAAACTCACCACACAGTGCATCAAGTCAGAGCCTGTAACCCAACGCAACCCCAAGGTACAGCCAAGGTTTACAGATGATGGGCAGCCAATTTGTTTCCGGTGTAATGGTGTGGGACACATTGCTAAGAGGTGCGTGAGAAGA
>NW_015692997.1:0-223 GCF_001515625.1 Sinocyclocheilus rhinocerous
GATCTTTAATGTTGGTGGCCTATTTTTCTGCCGGAGGTCCTGGACGTCTTGTTCAGATACATGGTATCATGGATTCTATCAAATACCAAACAGATAAAAAATCTAAACCTGACTGCCTCTGTCAGAAATCGTATAATGGGTCGTGGTTGGATCTTCCATCAGGACAATGATCCAAAAAAAACATCAAAATCAACACAAAAATGTGTCACTGAGCACAAAATGA
>NW_015692998.1:0-223 GCF_001515625.1 Sinocyclocheilus rhinocerous
CTCTCTCCTTAGAATTGTGGCTGTACAGTAGAGACAGTGGAAATGTTGGGTTGGTCTGCAGCCCAGTCCACATCTGTGAAATCTGAAATCTGAAATATAGGGGGAAAAATAGTAAACACTCAGTTCCTGGAGGTCCAGGGTGCTTCAGAGTGTAACTCCAACCCTACTCAAAACTTATCCCTGTTGTGTATTAAAATGTTTAGTGGGATGTGTTCAAAGATAT
>NW_015692999.1:0-223 GCF_001515625.1 Sinocyclocheilus rhinocerous
AGAATGTGTAATTTAATGATTTAGAAAATGATTCATTTATTTAAGTTGAATTAAGCTAAAACTTTATTAAACTACAATTTTATGTAAAAATGTAATATGAAATTTGAATTTAAAATTTAAATAAAAAATTATTTAATTTAATGTAATTTAATTATCTTGCATATTGAGACTCTAACTTAAAAATACAAATATGTGGATAGAAGCCCGACTACTGATGTCTGTG
>NW_015693000.1:0-223 GCF_001515625.1 Sinocyclocheilus rhinocerous
AAAAATGATACTTCAGCCTTCATCACGTGTTATTTATAAGGAATGTTGTCAAGCGAGAAGAGTGTGTTTCGGTTGTGAAATGAAAACCTGTTTTTTTCCTACCTCTACACTAGTTTTGGTCAAAAACAGCCGGAGTTTCACAGAGACTGTGAGGAATCGTCATATAATAACCACAAAAATAAGGTAAGACAATGTAAGGAATTTCTTTTGCAAGATATTATAA
>NW_015693001.1:0-223 GCF_001515625.1 Sinocyclocheilus rhinocerous
AAAAAAAAACTTTTGAATTGTAGTGTACGTAAAATTATTATTAGCATATATATTAATATATATTGTGAATATATTCCATTCGATGACACTAGTGGCACAGAAATTACACATTTCAGCTTTAAATGACATTAAATTTCTCAATGACAATTACACCCCTGGAATACAGTGTTTTGGCAGCAGCACTGTACAGGTGCATCTCAATAAATTAGAATGTCGTGGAAAA
>NW_015693002.1:0-223 GCF_001515625.1 Sinocyclocheilus rhinocerous
AAAACACACTTTAATAAAGGCTGTTATGGAAAAGAAGACGTGTCTATGCTTTTCTGTGTTATATATATGTCTATAAAGCTCAGCACATTTACAAAATCATTCAACAATCATTCTCTGCTCATCACTTAAATAAGAAAGTTGCTAAAACAAGCGTATTGATGAAAAAATAATGACTTCAGTCAGTGTAAGGGTTACCTCCCGGTTAATCTTTGAAGTTGACATT
>NW_015693003.1:0-223 GCF_001515625.1 Sinocyclocheilus rhinocerous
AAATAGCTCGAACAAAGCAGGTTATGTACAGAAACGAGAGCACGCACGATAAAAACGCGACGACTGGTGCTTTCTTATTTAGCGAGATAATGGACAGACATTCAAAACCCGTAATGAAAAATGTCTGTCGGTTCTATTACGTAAAGAATTGATGCGTCGCGAAACATTGTGGTTTTATACAGTAGCGCTCAGCGGCGTGGCGTTAATAAAGTCACGCGTGTTA
>NW_015693004.1:0-223 GCF_001515625.1 Sinocyclocheilus rhinocerous
ACAGAAGAAAAAAAACATATATGTTTGAGTTATTTCACAATAAACTAATTGAAATTAGCCTACATAGTTTGTGCAATTGAAATTGAACGTTGAAAGATAATATTGATCATGTTCTATTCGGTAATGTTAATATAAATCATACACTGTCAAAAAAGGTTGCATTTTATGCGTGCAACAGCTTGTCACTGGCAGTCCCTTATGAAAATGAACCATGGTTTTACTA
>NW_015693005.1:0-223 GCF_001515625.1 Sinocyclocheilus rhinocerous
ACAAGCGTAATGAAATGAAGATCAGGTTCATCTTTAATAAAAAAAACAAGCGAAAACAAAACGGAGCACAAACATGGCACATCTCTCTTTTTTGCTCACCGCAGAATGTTCAGGACCCCAAAACATTTTCTAGCTGCCCCACTTACGCCTGATAGTGCTATGTGTCTTTCACAATGCACTTGAATCAAAATAAATGAATAGTTGTACATAAAATAACAGTAAA
>NW_015693006.1:0-223 GCF_001515625.1 Sinocyclocheilus rhinocerous
TTTTCAACATTTATACTAAAAAGTTTTTTGTAATACCAATTCAAACGATTTCTGAAGTATCATGTGACACTAAAACTAGCATAATGGCTACTTTGCTTCAGCTTTGCTATTACAGGGGGAAAAAAAACATTTTAAAATATATTAAGATAGAAAAGTTATTTTGGTTACACTTTATTTCAAGGTGTCCTTGTTAAAGTGTACTTATACATTTAAGTACTGAGTA
>NW_015693007.1:0-223 GCF_001515625.1 Sinocyclocheilus rhinocerous
AAAATAATTCAACCTTTAATATTAGTGTTCCAGACCATGGCGAAGGGGTATGAGGACAGAACCACCAGTTTCTTGTGGGAGGCAGGCCACCTTGCGGAACAGATCCCTTTCATGCAGTAATCCATTTTTCATCCTGACCTGACCATTTCCTATGCAGACTATATTCAGAAGTCCAGAGCTACATGGTTGGTGAAATAATGGTGAAGTGTGACGCTGGTGCAGG
>NW_015693008.1:0-223 GCF_001515625.1 Sinocyclocheilus rhinocerous
TTGCGTAAAATTCTAACCTGGTGAGAAATCACGACAAGCGACATTAACCTTGACTGACAAATATGATAATTTGCACCTTTTTTTATCATTGATAGTTTAGATAAAATACCATATTTTCCTGTTTTTTCCTTTTAGGGTTCAAGAACAGCCTCTAAACTAAAGACGCCGTCCACGAGACTCCCAACTCAGCTACACAGGAGCAGGTTTTCAAAAGGAAAACCAC
>NW_015693009.1:0-223 GCF_001515625.1 Sinocyclocheilus rhinocerous
CCTAACATTAGATCCTAAGGAAAAGTGCTCAGGCAGTTTAGAAAACATTACACAATATATAATACATTTCCTAGTGCTTATATTTTGCAATATACTGCAATATATGCATTGACCATGTATTAATAGAAATAAAAAATATTTAGAAATGGATACAAAAATAGCATTACATGTAATATTCATAAAGTTTCATTCCCATATAATAATGTGAAAATATATGATACAC
>NW_015693010.1:0-223 GCF_001515625.1 Sinocyclocheilus rhinocerous
ATGCTGTAAAATAATTAAATAAAATATAAAATAATGCTAATTTAATCTAATCTAATCTGCGTGGGCGAAAATTACATTAAATAATTACATTAAATTAGACCACAGATTGCCTCGATTTCACCAGGTGAGCTAATAGCAGACTACACGTAGCCCATCCAATTTAGAGTTAAATCGTGGTTACATATAGACCATGTCATGAAATGACACATATCTTTGTAGATAT
>NW_015693011.1:0-223 GCF_001515625.1 Sinocyclocheilus rhinocerous
AAAATTTTACAGTTAAAATTACACTTATTTTTTACAGTGTAGGCTTAATAGGCATCAAAAATGGGAGGGTAATACAACTGTCCTGATATCAATGAAGAACAAACCCTCACTAAAGGAATAATCTGGTCTGCCAAATCATATGGTGCAACCATAGACTGTAAAAAAAACAAAAAAACACGAACAACGTGTGTCTTTCTTTCAGCTGTAGAAAATGAAGCCCCAG
>NW_015693012.1:0-223 GCF_001515625.1 Sinocyclocheilus rhinocerous
AAAACAATGAGGCAATAATGATTGGCTAATTAATAATTATATGGTCTCATTGAATAACACTGTTAAAATACATAATGTAATACAGAATAAACAATTTATGTATATTACATGTTATTACAAATGCCTGCAAAGGGAGCCAAAGAACTGGTAATTGCTGCTGTTATATACAGGACGATCAAATAGGCTATTGACCAAACATTTAATTCAAATATCCACTTAATCT
>NW_015693013.1:0-223 GCF_001515625.1 Sinocyclocheilus rhinocerous
CATTCATTTTCTCCATAGACATTTAAAAAAAACACACGCTTTAATGAAAAGCTCTAAGCCTTGAACAAACCAACTAGCTCTGAGTCATAACATTACAGTCTTTGATTTGAAAAACAAGAAAGTAAATGAAAATCTGAAAAAGACAAAAGACAATTATATTAGCTTATGAGGGAATTAATTACTCATTACATAAATCATTATGAATGACTCCTGACTAGTCATT
>NW_015693014.1:0-223 GCF_001515625.1 Sinocyclocheilus rhinocerous
TGGTTGTCCACTGTCACAAATCAGTTTTTGAAAGTACTGTTATTCAATGTGGTCAAAACATTTGAGGCCACGAAAACTGCATGTTTAATAACTGAAGAATTTGAGAAAAAAGTTTTTAAAAGTTTTGAATAAAGACTATAATATGTCACACATATTATGATCTATACAATTTGAAAACTTATTTTAAAATAAAAATTTTGTAATATTTGTACTATTAAATTGT
>NW_015693015.1:0-221 GCF_001515625.1 Sinocyclocheilus rhinocerous
ATAGATAGATAGATAGATAGATAGATAGATAGATAGATAGAGCCAGGAACGGACGTGAAGCAGGTCTTGATGAGATGTGTACACTAACAGGTGTGTCCCTCACGGTTTGCTGCCTCCTGCTGCACACAACAGCACCCAATCAGTCGCGCTTCACGTCCACACAACGGCATTGTGGGAGATAAATAAATAAAGGAGCCCCTCGAGTCTTGGACATTAATAGC
>NW_015693016.1:0-223 GCF_001515625.1 Sinocyclocheilus rhinocerous
AAACAAACAAACAATAAATATATTTTAAGTTCAAACTGTGGACAAAGTATTTTAACAATTACCTGTGTGAACTGACTTCATACATCTATGAACAAAAAATAATAATAAATATATAAAAAAACACCAAAATTGACTTAAACAATGATAAAGACATGTTCCAAAATATTTCTATTTGAAATAAATGCTGTTCTTTTAAACATTCTATCCATCTGTGAATCCTGAA
>NW_015693017.1:0-223 GCF_001515625.1 Sinocyclocheilus rhinocerous
CTGCTGCTATTCAATATGTGCAACAAAAGGGACAGGTCTGTTGTTTTTTTTTAAGATCGGATGTTTTAGGTTTTTGGATTATGAAAAATGTACACAAGATGCGCTTTGAATCATAATCGATTTATGCTGAATAAAAGGATCATCAAGTTTTATAACGAAACTATTTGTTAAGTTAGGGAAATTTCAGACTTTTCAACTCTATTCTATATATTCAATAACTTAC
>NW_015693018.1:0-223 GCF_001515625.1 Sinocyclocheilus rhinocerous
AAACATGAGGGAGGAACACGACGAGCTGCTGCGACACTCAATGTGATCGGTGAGTTACACTGTCATAGATGGACACATGATAGGTGGCAACAAATGTCTTTGTGAGTGAGTAAACCAAAAGTTTTTTTTTAGATTTCATTTTATGTTCTATTTGCTTTTTCAAAAGAGTATTTATGTCAGAATGTATTGCATGTCTTGATGTGATGTTTTGTTGATATCAGGT
>NW_015693019.1:0-223 GCF_001515625.1 Sinocyclocheilus rhinocerous
ATAATAGTTAATTGTGTTGAGCAGTTTGATAACTCAAATTTCAAAGATGTCAACTCCAGTAGAATTATTGGCTTCTAAAAATCCAGCCTGTAAGAAAACAATAGGGGAACTCTCAAAAAAGTGGGCAGAGAGAACAAAGAAATTGGCTGTTGAATGGCCAGCGGAGGGAACATTTGAAGTGACAATGTGTAGAGAAATGGAGGTCCTGTTAAAAAATTACAAG
>NW_015693020.1:0-223 GCF_001515625.1 Sinocyclocheilus rhinocerous
ACCCTGACGTGACCTTTGACCCCGGGCTGCACTGACCTCACATGAATCACAGCACCTTTGGCAGACAGACAGACCTGACCCTAATCACAGGGTCAGAGCACAAACTAACATAATACATATATAACAAAAAATAAATTATATATATATATTTAAAAAAGTGAATTAAAAAGTACTAAAACGTATATATACACATTTAATAATAAATGCAAAAAAAAAAAAATAT
>NW_015693021.1:0-223 GCF_001515625.1 Sinocyclocheilus rhinocerous
GACAGGAGAGACATTTATAATGTTATAAAAGAAATATATTTCAAAGAAATAATTTTTTATTCATCAAAGAATTTAGAAAAACAAATAAATAAATAAAAATGTGTGCATATATAAAATGATCTTATAATGGTTCATAGTGAACACAGCTGCTAAGCTCCAAAAATGACAAAAAAAACCCCATTAAACCGCACCTTAAATATAGCCATGTGATTTGTGTATTATA
>NW_015693022.1:0-223 GCF_001515625.1 Sinocyclocheilus rhinocerous
AAACCGCAAAAACATTTTTGTTACTTGAAATAAAATAAACCTTAACTGACAATTTTTTTTTAATTCTATTTAATTTTATGTCTCATTTTCATATAATTTAAACAGAAATACTGAAAAAAACTACTAAAATGAATAAATAAAAATGAATAAAAAAAGACAAGCACTCAAACTTTACATTTAAATTAAAAACAGAAAATATAAAAATAAATTCAAAATATTATTA
>NW_015693023.1:0-223 GCF_001515625.1 Sinocyclocheilus rhinocerous
CAAGTATTTGCACTAGATGCCCAGAAGATTACAAGTACTCGTACTGGATGTTCAGCAGATTTACAAGTACTCTCACTGGATGTTGCAGTATTTAGCATTATGACTATTTTTCAGATTTGTCAAATAATAGTAAAGACACCAACTGTAAAATAACACTAATGGAGGTGTGGAAAATATATATTAGCAATTAGTTAAGACACGTAATACTCACACTGGACGTCCA
>NW_015693024.1:0-223 GCF_001515625.1 Sinocyclocheilus rhinocerous
AAGATTTTATTCTTCTATTTTTAAATGAATACTATTATTTAGCAAGGATGCTCGAATTTAAGCAAAAGTAACAGTAAAGTCTTTTGCATTGTTTTTTTAAATAAATGCTGTTCTTTTGAACTCTTGATCAAGAATCCTGAAAAAATATATCAAGGTTTCCACAGAAATATTAAGCAATACAACTGTCTTCAACAATTTCTCAATTTCTTGAGCAGCAATTCAG
>NW_015693025.1:0-223 GCF_001515625.1 Sinocyclocheilus rhinocerous
ACTTTCAAACCATTTATGAAAACGTGCAACTTTTTGGCATTTGTTGCACCAGTGTTTCTTAAAGAATTCAAGGCAATGCTATTTTTGTAACATATTTTATGTTTTACTATTTTTTTAAATACATTTCAGAGGTTATTTTAATACTTAATTTAACTGTGTATTTTTTTATAAACTGTACATTAACTGTTTTATTAAAAAAAAAAAAATTGTGGCTATATTCTAA
>NW_015693026.1:0-223 GCF_001515625.1 Sinocyclocheilus rhinocerous
TGCACACTTTGTAAAGTTGTTGAGATCTCTTCTAAAGCATTACAGAAGACAAATATGAGACCCCCAGATTACTTAGCTAAATAGAAAAATCTAAGCACAGTGTGTTATGGTTGAGATCTCTAATCTAAACTTTTGAGGAGAGTCTCTAGCCAAGAAAAAAATCTGAGCACAGTGTGTAATTTTGTTGTGATCTCTTCTAAAGCTTTAAAGGAGACAAATGTGA
>NW_015693027.1:0-222 GCF_001515625.1 Sinocyclocheilus rhinocerous
CACAGCCTAATTTTCATTTTTGGGTGAACTAACCCTTTAAGTATGAAAAAATTGGTGTTTTAGAGATTTAGAGAACATTCAGATAACATTTTCAAAATTATAGAAAATAATAATACATAAAAAAACTGGTTGTTCTTAAAATAAATAAAAAAACATTCAAAAATATGTTTTCATAATGGTTTCAAATGATAAAATGTAATGTTACATAACCGAGGAGAAACG
>NW_015693028.1:0-223 GCF_001515625.1 Sinocyclocheilus rhinocerous
CCAACCAGTGAAATATGATTTTCAAACCCATGATGAAAACAAAACTATTGCGCTGACTGACATTTGCAAAGCTCTTCGAGAGTGTGCGATCTCCCTATAAAGTACATTATTGCTAAATATGTCTTGGCGAGATTCACACAAACATAATCTGTTATGTCTCACATGAACGTTTAGTGAATGGTTGGGGAAAAATCTGATGTGTGACATTATATTAGATCCATGC
>NW_015693029.1:0-223 GCF_001515625.1 Sinocyclocheilus rhinocerous
AAATAGGTAATAGTGAGAATGGTCCCCAAACATAAGTGTGACGAAATATTCAAATATTCACTTTTTATAAAATATTAAATAAAAAAGTTGCCTTGGCAACTAAGTGAAATAAATTAGGTTTAAGTTGAAATTACTAAAGTAAAAAAAAAGAAAGCTAATTCAAAATATTAATAAATACAAGTAGTAAATAATACTAAAATAACACTGAATCTGATTCATGAAC
>NW_015693030.1:0-223 GCF_001515625.1 Sinocyclocheilus rhinocerous
AATCTCCGTCCTTGCAGAACACTCCAACTAAAGCCTCGGCTAAGAAACAGAAGGGTGACGAAAACCCTGAGATTTCCAACACCGCTCTTCTGGAAACCATAGTTGCCAGATTCGATCTACAAGACGGGAAGCTGAGCAGCATTGAGCATAAAATTACTGAGAACAGTCTAATGATCGTCAACCTGACAAAAGCTGTGGAATTCAACGCGGCGGAAATAAAGGA
>NW_015693031.1:0-223 GCF_001515625.1 Sinocyclocheilus rhinocerous
AAATTAACTTTTCCACGACATCCTAATTTATTGAGATGCACCTGTTCATAAGAACATGAACAAAGAAATAAAGTAAAACAAACCGACAAATACAATAAAACAAAGATACAAATGAAATAAACTGCTTTAATTTTTCCATGAAGGTCTACTAACATTACTGTTCAGGGAAGTAATATAGCCCAGTGTTTCCCCTGCCATTATTTTAGGGGGGCGGCCCGCCCCC
>NW_015693032.1:0-223 GCF_001515625.1 Sinocyclocheilus rhinocerous
ACAGCCAATTAAGACTGGAAAAAGAATACATTTTAGACATAATTACCAATGATATATTAAAATAAATTATATATATATCAGCCGATTAAAATTTTCAATCTAATTAATTACATGATGTGTTGATTAATTAATCGCAAAATAAATTTGACTATGAAAATACCCACAAAAGTTATTTTAAATTATTTAAAGCTATTTTTGTGTTAAATGAGAAAGTATCAAGTAG
>NW_015693033.1:0-223 GCF_001515625.1 Sinocyclocheilus rhinocerous
AATTTTTAAGACAGTTGTGCTGCCTAATATTATTGTGGAAACAGTGATACTTTTTTTATTCTTTGATGAATAGAAGTATTAATTGATTATTAATTAATTGATGAATAAAAGTATTATGTATCACAGTTTCCACGAAAATATTAAGCAGCATAACTGTTTTCAGCATTGATAACAATGAAAATGTTTCGTGAGCAGTAAATCAGCATATTAGAATGATTTCTGA
>NW_015693034.1:0-223 GCF_001515625.1 Sinocyclocheilus rhinocerous
TGGTATCACACAGTCCCCATTTACAGAGGCCCGTGTGCTACCTCCCCTTTCAAGTGTTTGGAAAAAGCAGGGCAAGGGCAAGATTACACTTTATATACCAAACAAGCATACTTGAGACGTTTCAAATTGTCAAAGCTTAAAAATGTATGTCTCTCTAAGATGTCGCAATAGTGAAATTACAATGCCTTTTTATCAAAAGTTTTTATGGCTTTCTTAAATAGAG
>NW_015693035.1:0-222 GCF_001515625.1 Sinocyclocheilus rhinocerous
CTTCGGATAAAAGCGTCTGCTAAATGACTAAATGTAAATGTAAATCTTATGACATTTAAGAGAAAAATACTGAAATGGTCATTTATGTGAACCATAAAGTGCTTAAAATGTATCACACAAGCTTTAATATATCAAATGCTCCTGTGCTTATTGAGTTTTGTTCAGCTTTATTTGCACACGTCTTTGCAGAGGTAAATGTGGTAATGCAACAATGGTTTTGCA
>NW_015693036.1:0-223 GCF_001515625.1 Sinocyclocheilus rhinocerous
GGTACAGTGACCGAGGTGGCCGGGCCGGGCCCCCTCAGGCCCCCCGTGGCGCCGACGCTCTATCTATCTATGTATCTATCCATCTATCTAAGGGCTCGACATTAACGAGCCCTTATAGAGAAAGATAAATTTACTTGCCCAATCGGACAAGTAACTTGAAAATGTCAATACCAAAAACAATAATAACAACCCTCTACATTGCGAGTAAATCACTCGCATATGC
>NW_015693037.1:0-223 GCF_001515625.1 Sinocyclocheilus rhinocerous
TGCACTCAGCTGACTGATATGACAGCATATCACACAAATGACTCAGTTAAATGAAATGATTCGTTTGACTGTTCCATCAAAAGCAGATCATACAGACATTGGATTAAAAATGACATTGGATTATATGTTCTTACAAACTCGAGATTCATGACAGCCACTGTATTTTCCGGGACTTATTTAACTCTTATTCGAAATGTCCGATGAGCCGAGAACTTGTAAGACC
>NW_015693038.1:0-223 GCF_001515625.1 Sinocyclocheilus rhinocerous
AAATGTTTTGATGACAAAAAGAAGCATTCAAAATGTTTAATTTAATTTATAATCTGCAAAGGCGTGTAAAAATCAGGATTAGGCAAAAATTAATTTCTTCAGTGTCATTCATACATGTGAAAATCCTGAGAATTGAATAAATAGTTGTAATCTGGCTCAGGTTCAGACAGGGATCACGTGTTTATGGCTGTGTTTCTGCTGACTAAAGGATAAAACAAGACTT
>NW_015693039.1:0-223 GCF_001515625.1 Sinocyclocheilus rhinocerous
AAATGATTATATTATTATCATAATTAGATATTTTTGCAACAAACAGAAGTGACAAGCATTATATCTGGCAACTCATGTGAAGCCCCAATATCATTGCATGTCATTTGCTTTTTATAATAATGTATAAAAAGTAAACCTGCACAGTTTTGTGCTCGAATGCATCTCAAGGAAACCACTGACCAGAGGTGGACAGTAACTAAGTACATTTACTTGAGTATTGTAC
>NW_015693040.1:0-223 GCF_001515625.1 Sinocyclocheilus rhinocerous
AAAGAAAACCATTTTTTATCTGGGAGTGGGGTTGGGGGGTAATCTCTGTTTAAAAGGACAAGCCAGTTTTAGTTTTCTTGCCTTTGTTTGTGTGTTTGTTGTTAAGATCTTAATGTAAGTTGGCATAGGAGCTGTAAGTTTTGCAAATCATTATAAACCCAAAGTGATGCTGAATCATTAAATCCTCTAAAGCCTTTACTTTTTCATTGTAATACTTGGAAAA
>NW_015693041.1:0-223 GCF_001515625.1 Sinocyclocheilus rhinocerous
AAAGATATATAGAAAACAAATGCATGAAGACTATAAAACATGACTATTTGTTATTGTTTTATCATGTGGAAATCGTGCTTTAGCACTTTTCCTGAGGAATAAGGCATTAGGTGTTTCACATGCTATTTCATCATTCAAACACAACCCACAGCATTTATGCATACAGGCATGAAACGTAATAAACACTCTCAGTGAAATGTTTCAACTACTATGAAGTAAATGA
>NW_015693042.1:0-223 GCF_001515625.1 Sinocyclocheilus rhinocerous
TGGCTGCGTCCTGACAAGAGGGTATGAGTGAAGAAATAACACCAAAATAAAACATGCTTTCATGTATATTCATGGCTTCATCTGTCCAATATTTATGGATTTTGTTGGATAAAAGACTGTAAAGTTTTCTGGTGCTCTAGAAAATCGGCATTCTCATAATAATTGCAAGCCAACTGGGTAAAGAGGCCTTAAAATTGACACTTTATGTTGAGATGGGATTCTT
>NW_015693043.1:0-223 GCF_001515625.1 Sinocyclocheilus rhinocerous
AAAGATATTCATGTAGTTCTATTTAGAAGCAACTAAATCTAATAATTAATCAATAATGGTCTCTTTTCACTTTTCAGTGCTGATTTCAAACATCCGCCCTGCACACACTCAAGGTGATTTATATATTTCTTCAAATATTCACCCATATAATGCATATACATTATGATACTAAATATAATGCATATACATTATGATCTTAAAAATAATAACATGTTAAGAGGGG
>NW_015693044.1:0-223 GCF_001515625.1 Sinocyclocheilus rhinocerous
AAAGATTGTCAATCTCCCGGAGAAAGCGGAGGGTTCTACCCCACTTGCGGACTTTCTCCAAGCTTCCATCCCGACTTTAGTCGGCCTACCTGCTGACTTTCCCCCTCTGGAGATTGAACGCGCTCATCGAGCTTTGGCTCCTAGCCCTGTAGCGAACAAGCCTCCGAGAAGTGTCCTGGTGCGGTTTCTCCGATACTCCCAGAAAGAAGCGGTACTCAAGGCA
>NW_015693045.1:0-223 GCF_001515625.1 Sinocyclocheilus rhinocerous
AGGATGTGGTGCTGGTCCTTCAAGAGTCAATCTCAATCTGTCCATTAATTTAAAAAAAAGCCTATGATTCTTATTAAGTGGGGGGTCATATTTCAGGATGTCATAGCAAAGTCTCTAAGATGCCTGGATTCCTTAACTGAAATATTCGTATGTTTGAAGCCATAACTATCTGGCAGAGTGGTAAGTGCTACAAATTAACAAAAGACTACATGCAGATAATTTA
>NW_015693046.1:0-223 GCF_001515625.1 Sinocyclocheilus rhinocerous
AACAACAACAAAATTTTGTTTTATTTATTTATATACCGGTTTGAAGTTTTTAACATGTTTTTGCAGTTTGCAGTTTATCCTATAGTTGACTTCCGAGATGTTTTAGCAATGCACATCTGATTATTCACTGAACATTGTGAACATCTCATTTTGTTCTGCACGTGTTGTTTATTTGATGACTGGAAGAGTTCAATCTTTCAATAGGCAGGACAAAGTGTGGCCA
>NW_015693047.1:0-223 GCF_001515625.1 Sinocyclocheilus rhinocerous
AAAGGGGTCATGACATGAGAAATCAAATTTGCCTTGATTTTTTGGCATATAAGAGGTCTTTGAACCATTAAATCATCCTGCAAGTTTCATAGCTTAAGACGTCCTCCTCATTATTAACAAAGCATTTATTTAATCAAGCTCCAAAAACAGCTCGTTTGGATCTGAGGCACAAGATGACGTCACAGGGGCACAAACATTTGCATAAACACGCCTCCAGAGCAAG
>NW_015693048.1:0-223 GCF_001515625.1 Sinocyclocheilus rhinocerous
TTTATTTTTTGTGTTCAACAGAACAAAGAAACTCATACAGGTTTGAAACAACACGAGGGTGAGTGAATAATGAGGGAATTTTAATTTTGGGGAGAATTCTCATTTTAAATCCAGTTTATTAATATAGATAAATCATAATATTATATACCACCAAAGCAAAATCATAAAAGTCAACATTTGTCAATCCACAATTATTTGTTACTTAAAAGGTTACTAAGAGCTA
>NW_015693049.1:0-223 GCF_001515625.1 Sinocyclocheilus rhinocerous
AACAATACTTACGGTGCAAACTTGGGCAACGCGAGACACTGTAAACTTGTCAATGAAGTCATATTCTTTTCCAATCTCACTAAAGAAGAAATAAACCTTCTCCTCACTGGGAACATACGTGGAGCTGATGAATGTAGGATCTGGAATAGTGTAGTGAATAGAAAACAGTGTACGTTATGAGTAGACAGTAAAGCAAAATCAGAATCAGTAAAATCTAACTCTC
>NW_015693050.1:0-223 GCF_001515625.1 Sinocyclocheilus rhinocerous
TTCACCTTTGAATAAAAAGATAAAAGCAGTACTGGTTGTACTTTTTTAACTGATCACGATCCTGAACTGACCTGCATGCTCAAACGAATGATAACAAGATGCCATGATGTGCGCTGTCATATGGAAGTAAACACAGCGGCCACTGAAGTACCCTTACCCAAAAGTAGTATACTTCAAGTTTATTAAAGTATACTTAAGTAAAGTTCAAGTATATTTTTAAGTA
>NW_015693051.1:0-223 GCF_001515625.1 Sinocyclocheilus rhinocerous
AACAATCAGAGCGCCTTGTTACCACTAGTTTTATTTTGATTTCCCAAATCCGCTACCTGGTGGAGAAGCAGGCCCAGCTGAGAGAGCAGAGAGTCACGCTGGAAACACTGGACGCTCACAAGACCGGGGTAAGTATACAGCGTGCTGCTAACACTCCCACCAACTCTACTCCGTGTGCTTCTCTGCACAGGCCCAGTGCACCCAGAACGCGATCTTCCCAGAT
>NW_015693052.1:0-223 GCF_001515625.1 Sinocyclocheilus rhinocerous
CACTGACAAGCTACACAAAATCGCGTTCAAAATCGCAGGCGATTTTTTTGCACAGCCCTACTTTGCATGACTTTCTAACATTTACAGAGGAACAATATAACTGTGCTATGTCCGTTATGCACTGGGGAAAACAACATCTCAAATGCATTAAAGGGGTCATAAGATGCTATTTAAATTCTTCCTCTCTCTTTGGAGTGTTACAAGCTCTTGGTGCATAAAGAAG
>NW_015693053.1:0-223 GCF_001515625.1 Sinocyclocheilus rhinocerous
AACACAGGATATATATAGAATTTTACTTAAACAGTCATGTAACAAACATGACTGTTTAAGTAAAATTCTCTATAGGGTGAAAATGTATTAATTTTTGTTTTCCATCAAGGTTTTTAATGGCTGGGAATCTTTCAAATCCCACTTTCACACTCAACCTTAAAATTGCAAAATTTGATATCCATCCCAAAGCAATATATCCTGTGTTCTTGGCTGGAGTTCTGAT
>NW_015693054.1:0-223 GCF_001515625.1 Sinocyclocheilus rhinocerous
AACACAAAATAATATATTTTGAAGAACAGTGGGGTCCAACAACAATGAACCTCAAGGACATTTATTATATTTCTAAAAATATAGATGTTTTCCCAAATATCTTCTTTTGTATTCTACAGAAGAAAGTAAGTCATACAGGTTTGAAAGCACATATGAGGATGAGTAAAAGATGACAGAATTTTTATTTTTGGGTGAACTATCCCTTTAAATGTTTTGAAGGGGG
>NW_015693055.1:0-223 GCF_001515625.1 Sinocyclocheilus rhinocerous
TCAACACTCTTAAAAATAAAGTTTTTTTATTGGCATTGATGGTTCCATGGCATAAAGAACCTTTAATACCCATATAACGTTTCCAAGTTCCTTTAAAGTGGAAAAAGTTTATTGAGATTAGTAAATTATTATTCTCACTAGGAAACTAGTGGTTCTTTTAAAGACTAAAAAGGTCCTTTGGGGAACAAAGAATGGTTCTTCTGTGAGATCACTGCAAAACCCC
>NW_015693056.1:0-223 GCF_001515625.1 Sinocyclocheilus rhinocerous
ATCCTTTGGCATAACCTTTGAAAGCAGAAAACAGTCATTAAAAATTTATTTTAAGACGTTTTGCTTTTCATAGGCATACAAATCCCACCAACACATTCACAATTGTAACCATGGCTTCAATTAACACTTCTGTTGCAGTATGTTGATTATAACATTTGATGGTAATAGTAATCAGACATCACCTTGGTGGAACTTGCGGCACATGCACTTCTAATTCATTGCT
>NW_015693057.1:0-223 GCF_001515625.1 Sinocyclocheilus rhinocerous
CCTTTTTATATTGACAGAATACCATCGCCAGACCGTCAAACAGCCCAACAGTCCATGACAGTAAGGTAACATCAAGAGCCGACAGCGTAGCAGACAGGAAGCCATATGGACAGTGGGTCCCCATCAGCAGATCCTCTTCTAAAAAATAAACACTGAGATTCAACAGTGATGTAAAAAGACTGTATATAGTGTAAATAGTTTGTGTAGTGATCACTTAGGGTAG
>NW_015693058.1:0-223 GCF_001515625.1 Sinocyclocheilus rhinocerous
ACAAGCCAACTTAATAATAATAATGAAAAAAAAAAAAACATAATAACAAAAAATCTAACTAAATTTAAAATATGAATAATCAAATAATAAAAAAATAAAAAAATAAAAAAAACATAAATAGCAATGTATACATTTTTTTTAAAAATGACAAAAGCACAACAAAATTAAAAAAAAAATTAAACTAAACAATCAATAAAAATAAAAGCTAACATAATAAAATCAA
>NW_015693059.1:0-223 GCF_001515625.1 Sinocyclocheilus rhinocerous
TCATTACACCAAATACACAAAATAATGTTTTTAGCAACATCATATAACCCCTTTAAAAAAAGTTTTACAATAAATCGCACTACCAATGGTGATTAAAAAATGATAGCAGTCATCTCAGATCACGTCAAACCGTGCAAATCATTGTTATACTTTGTTCTCAAATTGTTAATGTTACCAGCATCAACAGAGAGTGTATTTAGTGTGTATTAGCGTTATCTGTAGA
>NW_015693060.1:0-223 GCF_001515625.1 Sinocyclocheilus rhinocerous
AACACGGACAGCTTCGGGTTCAGACAGTTTCATTTCGCTCCCATCTAGTTAAAAATACAAATAAATGCACAGCCACTTGAATTGTCAATGTCATTTGCACTGTCAAGTCGGGACAAATTTACAGTTACTCCTTTGATAAAAAAAAAAAAGCCTTTTGAAGAATTGGTTTACTTTAAATTGAAAATTAGTTTATGATTTACTCGTCATAGCCATGTGATACATG
>NW_015693061.1:0-223 GCF_001515625.1 Sinocyclocheilus rhinocerous
AACATGATAACACAAAGATCAAAGCTTTCATTTAATAATGGATTCCATTTTAGTTTGTTAAGGGCTGCAACTAACGATTGTTTTCATAATCGATTAATCAAACAATTATTTTTTCGATTAATCAGATCAGATAAAAAACCTTGTTTATTTCAAATTAAATTCACACATTGGGTCTTGTAAATATAAACTTCAAAAAACTAAAACTTTACATTACCACAACGTT
>NW_015693062.1:0-223 GCF_001515625.1 Sinocyclocheilus rhinocerous
CAGCTGCTTTTATTCTGATGTTCATATAATGATGAAGAGTGAACCCAACACAGATTATTATGAATTATGACACTGTTGATCAAACACATCAGACATTTTCCTCCGATCACTCAGTGTTATTAGTTACACACTCATTTTTATCATCAGCGTTTAATGGCAGCAGATACAAACACTAAATGTGTGATTCAAACATGTGTGTGCATCAAGAGAAACCGATATTTTG
>NW_015693063.1:0-223 GCF_001515625.1 Sinocyclocheilus rhinocerous
AACAGACAAGTCGAAGATTTGGATTTATTTATCAGACCCACTATCGCTGAAGTAGTCGGCAGTGTAAAGGTAGAGAAAATAGAGTGAGGAGATGCGTGAGAGATAGATTGATTGGAGTCATGGTGGAAAGTACTATTAAGTAATTGCTGATGTACATTTTTACACATAAGTCATAAGTACATAAGTCAGTGGAATACATATCAGATGGCAAAGAATCAGGAGG
>NW_015693064.1:0-223 GCF_001515625.1 Sinocyclocheilus rhinocerous
AACCCATCCCAATGCCTTGCACTATCACACTGGAGCCACAAAAAGTATTATCAGACAACTGTACTTTATCTGCTAAAATAAAGGACTGCATGGCACCAGTGTCTCGAAGCATTCTTATTTCTTTCTGGTCCTCATGATTGCCAGTTAAAGAGATTAACCCCTTAAGAATAAAAGGTTTATAACTCTCCTCAACTTTTTCCTCAAGAGGTACATTTTCAGTCGC
>NW_015693065.1:0-222 GCF_001515625.1 Sinocyclocheilus rhinocerous
TTTCCACGACATTCTAATTTATTGAGATGCACCTGTATGTCTCTTATGCTCACCAAAGTTGCATTTATTTAATTAAAAATACAGAAAAAAACAGTAATATTGCAAAATATAATTAAAAATTTTTTAAAAATGTTTTCTTTTTGAATATACTGTAAAATGTATTTTTCAGCATCATTACTTCAGTGTCACATGATCCTTCAGAAGTCATTTTAATATGCTGAT
>NW_015693066.1:0-223 GCF_001515625.1 Sinocyclocheilus rhinocerous
AACTTCACAAGGCTAAAAGTGCCCCTAGTTGAAGAAACGCCCATAACTGTCAGTGATGTACATATATTGCATAATGTACACGGTTTTATCATAGAGGCTAGTTACAGCGGTCATGTAATGGAGAAAAGCGGTCAGACTCGCTGCTGTATACACATCCATTTATTCCATTTAAGTTGTGTTTTCATTATTAAACAAACATGTTATCAAACCACCAACTTCCAAC
>NW_015693067.1:0-223 GCF_001515625.1 Sinocyclocheilus rhinocerous
AACCTTCCATTCCTTTCCAAAGTGCTGGAAAAAGTAGTAGCTGCGTAGCTTCTGGTCCATTTAAAAGAAAATAAACTGTTTGAGAAATTCCAGTCTGGTTTTTGTTCCGGCCACAGCACGGAAACAGCCCTGGTCAGGGTTACGAATGACCCTACTGATGACGGCAGATGCTGGCTCCCCATCTCTCCTTATCCTCCTGGATTTGAGCTCAGCATTTGACACT
>NW_015693068.1:0-223 GCF_001515625.1 Sinocyclocheilus rhinocerous
CTGCAGAACTTCTCCGACTACAGACGGATGGTGGCAAGTGAGTACGAGGGGCTGGTACAGGTGTCACTGATCGACAAGGAGTCTCAAAACTGGTGCTAAACTGCTGGATCTCCTTCCTCAATAAAGTGTTCTCCGCCTTGAGCCCTTGCAGCGTAGACATGATCTCTGGCAGAATGTGGCTGCGAAGCTCATCGTTGTCCCTTTTCATCTCGAACCACATAGA
>NW_015693069.1:0-223 GCF_001515625.1 Sinocyclocheilus rhinocerous
AACTTTAAAGTTTTATTTCTATCTATATTCTGAAGGTTTTTACAAAGGGGTTTGTTTATATATCATTTGCCTGATTTTATACAACATTTTATTCCTTGATTTTTCTGATTTATGGAGTGATAAAAAGGATTTTGAAATCCAAAATCCCGCTTGATTCTAATAGTCAACAAAATTAAGCAAACATTTTAAACAGCAAATTACTGTAAAAAAAAAAATACAGTAC
>NW_015693070.1:0-223 GCF_001515625.1 Sinocyclocheilus rhinocerous
AATTAACATTAAAAGTATCACAACATACAGTATATTCATGATATATAATGTACAAAACCTAAAAAATTGAGGAAATAATAATAAAAAAAAGTAATAAAGGGGGACATATATGCATGTAAACATGACAAAAAAAGTCACTGTTTATAGAGCAATTTTTAAATAAGAAATAATAAAAAATTTAAAGCTAAATTATAGCTGCAAGCAGCGATTACGGGGCCAAGCG
>NW_015693071.1:0-223 GCF_001515625.1 Sinocyclocheilus rhinocerous
ACTATATATTATATATATAAACATAACCACTTGTTATACAAAAAATAATAATAAAATGTAATATGCATGTGTCCAGTGACAATATTGTATGTTTTTGTGATTATGCAAATGTAAATAACTGTACATTACGTATATTACAAACACATACTAATGAGATCACCTTGTTTAAATACATCAGTTAAAATACAATGAGTAAAAAAAAAACTCTTTACATATTAGCTAA
>NW_015693072.1:0-223 GCF_001515625.1 Sinocyclocheilus rhinocerous
AATAATACCACTTTATATTTGGTTTCTAATGCACTGTTTAAAATATTTAATTATATTTCAAAGAAATATAAAATAATTTATGATAGCGTTTGAATGTGTACAGTCCATTAAAACTAAGCAGACGCTGCCATCTAGTGGTCATATTGTGACGTCAGTAAGTGACGTCAACGACTGGTGAATGATAAAACATTTATAGTTACTAATCATAGTATCAGAGAGCATG
>NW_015693073.1:0-223 GCF_001515625.1 Sinocyclocheilus rhinocerous
TACAAATTTGTTTCGAACCAGTGATTCGGAGCGGGTTTCAAACTGGCGAAGTGTTTCAAAACGTTACGAATTTTCAATGTTTCGATCTCTGTAAACGCATGAACCAGTGTCTGTAT
This sequence comes from Sinocyclocheilus rhinocerous, assembly GCF_001515625.1. Taxonomy (NCBI): domain Eukaryota; kingdom Metazoa; phylum Chordata; class Actinopteri; order Cypriniformes; family Cyprinidae; genus Sinocyclocheilus; species Sinocyclocheilus rhinocerous. The sequence continues at coordinate 117 of NW_015693073.1, forward strand.
GATTTTTACCTGATCTTGGATTAGTTTTATAAATTTGTTGCTTTCAGTAAACAAGGATTCGTTACTGTTACGGGGCTGACGAGACGTGAGACGTGCGGATCCAATTG
>NW_015693074.1:0-223 GCF_001515625.1 Sinocyclocheilus rhinocerous
TATCATAATCACAATAAGAATAAGTTGAAATGTGTATTAAAAAATGTATTGTTAAAAATACTATTTTTGTTGGCAAGTATGTTCTGCAAGAAAGTTATTTTATTAGTAGTAGCAGTAGTTGTAACAACAATATTAATAATACTATAATAATCACAATGTTATTATGATTGATGTAAATTTAAATGTATTATTATTATTATTAAATATATCATGGTAATTCAAT
>NW_015693075.1:0-223 GCF_001515625.1 Sinocyclocheilus rhinocerous
ACTATAATGTAACAAGAGCTCGTTCAAATACTGAGGTGCTAAAGCGCTGCGGTTCAAACCAGCGTCTCAAACGCTGACCTCAGAGCCATGACAGTCAGAACACACTTATCACTTCCCGAAAGCCTGGCCAACCCCAGAAGCAGAACATTATGACCAATGACATCTGTATCCCAAGCCCTGCTTCAGACACCGGTTCTTCTCATATGTGTGTGTGTGTGTGTGT
>NW_015693076.1:0-223 GCF_001515625.1 Sinocyclocheilus rhinocerous
AATAAGCAACATAATTTAAAAGCTGTGTTTTCCCTGGTTCCCTTTATTAGATTTTGTTTTCATTTCTGAAGCTACTTATCTTTTTAGCATTGGGTGGGGATTGAAAAATTACAATCCAGGTGTTTTGTTTGTACATTGTTTTTGTATAGGTGGATTGAGAGCTACAGTCAATGTCAAGGTGGCAAAGAAAAATACCCTGAGGAATCATGGGACAGTTACATAA
>NW_015693077.1:0-223 GCF_001515625.1 Sinocyclocheilus rhinocerous
TGGATTTGTGTGTTTACATAATTGCCATATTATTAAACAGGATTACTATGTTTGATCGAAGTCAACATTGTGGCCTCACCTCAGACAGATATGTTTAGCTCCTTTCTAGACAGGATTTGACTTAATACATCTTAATTTGTCTAGTATATATTTGTTCCTTCTGTTTTATTTATCACTTTCACTTTCACCTAGCTTTAGAATAATGAAATCAGAAGCCTTAAAA
>NW_015693078.1:0-223 GCF_001515625.1 Sinocyclocheilus rhinocerous
TTTCAGTGAAATATCCCTTTAACCAAATCACCTACACCTTCTCATGTAAGTATACAAATAGAAGGAGAATCCTAACTGGTATGCTGATACTTTTTTACATTCAAAATACATACCATTCATTTCAGCAGGAGCATCTTCCTGCAGTACATTTTCAGCAGGAATGGTTTCCTCCTCTTCACTGTCATCCTCCTCCTCCTCTGTGAAATCTGAACAAACAATGGAA
>NW_015693079.1:0-223 GCF_001515625.1 Sinocyclocheilus rhinocerous
AATATATAAAAATATATGTGACTACAACCTATGGAAAATATATTAATGTAAAAACATATATAAATATATTTTCTGTAAGTTGTAGTCGCTTATATATTTTTTTTACATATTGTTATCTAAATATATTTATATTTAATTATACTTATATTTTACAAATATATATATATACAGTAATAATTAGGGATGCACCGATACTGGTATCGGGCCCGATACTGAGCTCCTG
>NW_015693080.1:0-223 GCF_001515625.1 Sinocyclocheilus rhinocerous
TAAGAAAGCATAGCAACATACTAACAACCATTTAGAACTTGTAAGTAATTGCATAGCAACATGCTAACACTGTTACATTGTGGCAAATTTTGTACTGGTAAGCACCACTTTTAAAAAAATATATAATAAATAAATATTCTCAAACATCATGTATTTTCAACTTTGGTAGACTTAGAATTTAGCAAATTGAACAAGTAAATTCTGCTGGAAAATCCAGTTCATT
>NW_015693081.1:0-222 GCF_001515625.1 Sinocyclocheilus rhinocerous
AAAAAAAACACCCGGAATCCAGAAAAATTCAAATGGAATTTGGAAAAAAATTTAATAAAATGGAATTTAGGAAAAAATAAAACGGATTTCATAGTGCCCTAAGTTTATTAACAGGTCCAAGTTTTAAACTCCAGAAGGGTTGATCTGTCATTGTCATCTTTATTGTATATTGTATTTTATTGTGTGTGTGTGTGTGTGTGTGTGTGTGTGAGTGTGTGTGTG
>NW_015693082.1:0-223 GCF_001515625.1 Sinocyclocheilus rhinocerous
AATATTAAATGTCATGGATGAATATTTACGGAGTAATCCACTATTGTGTAGAGGGGGATTCAGAGTCAAATTACAGGGGATTAAAAATCTCTTTAAAAAGATGGTAGCATCATAATGTTAATTTTACACAGAGATTGGTAGGTCTGTTAGAAAAATCTGTTGATTTCAGCAATCTTTGGACAGGTATGTTCAATGCAGTTGTCCTGACAGAAGGAAACAAGAT
>NW_015693083.1:0-223 GCF_001515625.1 Sinocyclocheilus rhinocerous
GCTTATTTCCATCAGTTGCAAAGCCAACCTTTCTCATTTAAATCAAATATTTACATATTACCTTATTTCAGCTTTATTTCAATAAATAATTTTTTTTTTTGAATAGTTTTAGTTAATAACAATATTTCCATTTTTAGGTCAACAATCCCTTTAAGAGCTTAAAAGGTATAAAAAAATTGTATCACATGGCTTTCTGGAATACTTGATTCTGATTCAGTTGCTT
>NW_015693084.1:0-223 GCF_001515625.1 Sinocyclocheilus rhinocerous
TTACATTTTATTAGATTAAATGTTATAATATTAATAAAAAAATAGTCCTGCAATGGACTATTTTAATCTTATTTTAATGCATGGACATTCCTAATTCTGTAAAAAAAAAGAAAAGTTTTTGAATATAAAAGTTTGAATATTGTTGTGGATAATGTGATTAAAAATATTTTTAATATTTTAAAATAAACTTGATAACATTTTTAATATTACACTCTTTCAATAA
>NW_015693085.1:0-223 GCF_001515625.1 Sinocyclocheilus rhinocerous
GGGATAATCAACGGTTTGCCGTGCATTAAAGGTTTTTAAATGCACTTTGCGGAGCCTCCACGTCGTGCATTTAAAATCCTTTAATGAACAACAAAAACACACACACACACAACATGCACGCATACTAGTTAAAAAATATAATTATATAACAGTAGAGAAAAAGCAGCTTTGAGACAGCAGACACAAAGGATTATTTTCCGATTTTGTCTGTTCGCTGCAGTAG
>NW_015693086.1:0-223 GCF_001515625.1 Sinocyclocheilus rhinocerous
GTTCACATTTCGTCCTATATGTATTTCTACTTTGGATGATTTTTCTCAATCAGGGCACAGCAGATGAATCAACAGTCAGTTAATATATCAAAATAAAGATCTTTGAAAATAAAAGAACAGATGACTTGTGAAATCACAACACCACAAATGAAAGAAAACAGTTCAGGTGAGCATTGCATGTAAGTAGGAGGGCCAAGGGTCAGAGAAGGGGAACAGATCCCAG
>NW_015693087.1:0-223 GCF_001515625.1 Sinocyclocheilus rhinocerous
CATTTAGAGACCATATTGTTTTATTGTGTTTCTTTTAAATTGTGTACTTGGTTTAAACAAGGCCTTAAATGCACCTTCATAAAACCTACAGAAACCCCTATATTAGGGACGCACAATTCATTAAAACATGACAATTAACTAATTGTGCAAGTGTAGATTAAAATACAAAAAAAATCTGCTTGTTCTATTTACCATGTTTTTACACTGTTTGTGCAGCGTTGAG
>NW_015693088.1:0-223 GCF_001515625.1 Sinocyclocheilus rhinocerous
CATTTAGAGACCATATTGTTTTATTGTGTTTCTTTTAAATTGTGTTCTTGGTTTAAACAAGGTCTTAAATGCACCTTCATAAAACCTACAGAAACCCCTATATTAGGGACGCACAATTCATTAAAACATGATAATTAACTAATTGTGCAAGTGTAGATTAAAATACAAAAAAAATCTACTTGTTCTATTTACCATGTTTTTACACTGTTTGTGCAGCGTTGAG
>NW_015693089.1:0-223 GCF_001515625.1 Sinocyclocheilus rhinocerous
CAGCAATCAATTACATTTTACAATATATTCACGTAGAAAACAGCTGTTTTAAACTGTTATAATATTTCACTTATTTTTTGTGTACATTAGATCAAATAAATATAGTCTTGGTTAGCGGAAGAGACTTCTGTCAGAAACATTATTAAAAATCCCCAATTGTAGTGTGAATGAATATTTTTAACAATTAACCAAATCTTCGAGCCCGGTCTCGTGAAAATGCATA
>NW_015693090.1:0-223 GCF_001515625.1 Sinocyclocheilus rhinocerous
AAGATTGTAATTTAACAGGGGTTTCAACTACAAAACAGTTCAAAAATTTGGGGTCTGTAAATTTCTTTTTTTATGATTTTGAAAGAAGTCTCTTATGCGCACCAATACTGGATTTATTTGTTCAAAAATATAGTAAAAAGAGCAATATTGTGAACTGTTATTACAATTTAAAATAATTGTTTTCTATTTGAGTATCTTAAAATGTAATTTATTTCTGTGATGG
>NW_015693091.1:0-223 GCF_001515625.1 Sinocyclocheilus rhinocerous
GGCAGGGTCTGGAAAGCACAGAAAAGGGCACAGTATGAAAACATTACATTCACTGCAGTACAGTGTTCGTTGCTAATCAAAGAAAAGACAAAAACGGGCACAAAAATAAAAGACAACTGTAAAAAGTTAGTTAATTAATAACTTACATTATTATAAAAACAACAGAAAATAAACAAACATTCTGATCCACAAACCCTTGTTTAATCTTAGCCTGGTCAGTTAA
>NW_015693092.1:0-223 GCF_001515625.1 Sinocyclocheilus rhinocerous
ATTTAAGATCATGGTGCAAAAATTAGTACACCCCAATGAATGTTTTAGGAGAAAACATAAAATACAATTGTAATTAACAGGAATTAGCCAGCAGATGAGTCTAATCAATCATCACACAGGTGGCCACAGAATAATTGACAATTAAGAGTGGTATTTAAATCCACTCTCATATAATGTTGACAAAATGGCACCACATGGAAAAGAAATGTCACAAGAGCTGGGG
>NW_015693093.1:0-223 GCF_001515625.1 Sinocyclocheilus rhinocerous
AATTTCATCAGTTGTGAGTATTTGATGTTTCACCAAGTTGGAGTGTCCTATTTCATGGGTGCATACAGCGGGGCCATTGCAACATTAACTTCTCCAGTTGAGTCTGAAACTTAAAACTGGTATTAGCCTGACAAACCAATTGTTGAATGGATAGATGTGTTTCGTTGGCTGTAGAAGGTATGGGCAAGGCTATAGAAAAATGCACTGTGGCTTGAGATCCATG
>NW_015693094.1:0-223 GCF_001515625.1 Sinocyclocheilus rhinocerous
AATTATAGCTGACATTCATTTTCATGTTATGAGCAATAACTAATACATAACTAACGATAACTAACTGAATAAAACCAAACAAATAAATAAAAATAATCATTTAAAATACTAGAAGTGAATTTATGCATCAAAACAATAAATAAATAAATAAACAAACAAACAAATAAATAAATGTTAGAAGTGAATCAACCTTAGCAATATATTGGTCAACAGATGTATAAAT
>NW_015693095.1:0-223 GCF_001515625.1 Sinocyclocheilus rhinocerous
ATCCTTCTCACCTGACCAGGATTTACATTCTGAGATGAAGGACTCTTGGATTTACCAAGCCTGTATCTGTGTTGACACATGTCGACCGGAAGTTAACAATAAATAAAAATGTCTACATATTAGATTGTATTTTATTAACGTCTACACCTACCTCAACCCTAAACCTAACCCTTGCAAGAATGCAAATACAGTAATTATTGTTGTTCAGCGTGACACAAATTAT
>NW_015693096.1:0-223 GCF_001515625.1 Sinocyclocheilus rhinocerous
AATTTTTTCACTGGCAATTTATGTTAACTAATGATTTAATTAATGTTAACTAATGGAGCCTTAATTTAAAGTGTGACTGAACAATAAAGAATTAGAACATTGTCAAATAATATCTAGGGCATATTGTACTCCAGATTAAAATGTATAACATTTTGAAAATAAATATCCGAATTTTCCTTCCGAAATTTTCGCACGTTGAAAAATAAATACGACCTCATGTTGT
>NW_015693097.1:0-223 GCF_001515625.1 Sinocyclocheilus rhinocerous
AATTTATTTATTCAGATTAATCTACATATTGTTGAATTCATTTGAGATAATTATACAATTAGACTGACAAATCTAAATCCACTACAGAACAGGGTTTTTATTGTTAACTAAAACCATAAAAACATTATGAAATATGAAATCAAATAAATATTTACTGAAATAAAATAAATATAAAAAACCTTAAAGGTCCCATATTGTACACCTTTCTGGAGTTTTATTTGAG
>NW_015693098.1:0-223 GCF_001515625.1 Sinocyclocheilus rhinocerous
CCCTTTAATGCATTATAGATAAAGGCTTTAAGTAAAGTGTTACCAATTTTTTAATGTATCAAAGATAATGTAGAAAATGTTGTAGTGATTTTTGATGAGCTATAGTATTCAACACGACATTGCTTTAGATATTAATCCTTTGGATGCAGGCACATATCTATGTTGAGTACAGAGTAAAAAAAAGATTGTACTTGAGGTAAAAAAAAAAAAAAGGTAATTTAAA
>NW_015693099.1:0-223 GCF_001515625.1 Sinocyclocheilus rhinocerous
AATTTTTCTACTTCAAAATTTCACATTTCGATGGAAGCCCATTTTCACCACGGAATAATAATAATAATAATAATAAAAACCTTTTTATCAAAAAAATCTGACTTTTTCCCTCACAATTCTGAGTTTCTGGGTTTTGGCCTCCAAATTACATCATCCCTGCAGGACTCTGTGACTTGGGTCAAAAGTCTGTTGAGGAATTGAACTGAGGATTGAGGAAACTCAG
>NW_015693100.1:0-222 GCF_001515625.1 Sinocyclocheilus rhinocerous
AGAAAGGAAAACTTGAAATCGCATCATATGACCCCTTTAACAGTCGATTTCAGCTTGAGGATAGAGGGAGAAGCTCACCCTAGACTCTAGTTTTATTATTATTATTATTATTATTAACAGAGCTTTAAAAACCGAAGTTGTCCTAGAGAGAGAAGTTTTCTCAGGCCACATTCACACTGTGGTTTTTATGGAACCCATTTAATATGACAATAATAATAATAA
>NW_015693101.1:0-223 GCF_001515625.1 Sinocyclocheilus rhinocerous
AAACGTGTTTCTTTTTAATCTTTCATTATCTTGTCAATGTGGAATTTTCCAATCAAATCGATTCATCATTATACATTATGCGGCATTGTACATTTTTTTTAATTGGTAATCTTTGATTATCTAACACCATTTTGGTGGTTTCCAATCAATTCACCAGATATAAAAATGTAAAAAAAAGAAAAAAAAATTCCACAATTAAATTAAAAATCCACCTGGGTGAACA
>NW_015693102.1:0-223 GCF_001515625.1 Sinocyclocheilus rhinocerous
AAATATGGGAATGTGTGTATATATCTATACCAATATATATATATAGAAATATTATTTTTTGAATATTCTTTGTAATTGGTTACACAAAAATGTAACACATATTCAATAAAAGTTCTCCCTCAATAAACTCCTAATTTGTGGCTTATTAATATATAGTAAGTTAGTTGTTAAGTTTAGGTATTGGATCTGGTTAAGGGATCTAGAATATGGTCATGCAGAATAA
>NW_015693103.1:0-223 GCF_001515625.1 Sinocyclocheilus rhinocerous
TCGACAAGAAGATAATGAATTATAAAACTCTAAAGATATAGCCTATACTAAGATATATTTATGTTACTAAATGAATATAATTGCTTAAATTAATATAAAAATAAAATAAAATAATATAATATATAAAAATTAAAATTTTTTACTTTTTGCTTTTTTCTCCTAAAGTTTGAGCTTCATATTCTATTACCGTATTGGCCCGAATATAAGACGACCCTGATTATAA
>NW_015693104.1:0-223 GCF_001515625.1 Sinocyclocheilus rhinocerous
GGTGTTATTACAGCATTTGATTGAACGTAAATTTTAATACACCATAAATGAACCATCGATATTTTTGTCCGTCTTCCCGGTAGAGAAATACGGCACTGTAAATTATTAAATGCAATGTACATACGATTCAGTAACAACAAAAACAACATCTGGAAAATACCGACATGGAAATTAATTAAAAAAAACAGTGTGGCGAACAAATATAATTACACTAATATTAATA
>NW_015693105.1:0-223 GCF_001515625.1 Sinocyclocheilus rhinocerous
GATATAAAGTCTGTTCTAATCCTGTTCTGAATTTATTCATTTTTTCAATGATAATAAAAACAGGATTGATAAGTATAATTCAGAGGATGAGAGAATCAATATAAACCTGTTTTACCAGTGTTGTGATAATTATTTTTAAGGCACTCTTCGTTTTATTAAAATAAATAATAGTAACTGTAAAAATAATAGATCAAAGTATGACCCCCTCAATGCCTATTAAACT
>NW_015693106.1:0-223 GCF_001515625.1 Sinocyclocheilus rhinocerous
TTATAAATTCAGCATAGGGAGGAGTAGAGGGTGTTTTGGAAGGTTATACAAGTGGGCAATAATAAAATGGAAATGTTACATGTTTTGTCTGCAATTTATGGGCAAGAAGTATCAAATGAGGTTTGAGTATTAGAGCTAAATCTAAAATCCTGATCAGTTCCAGAAGTTTGGATTAACCTGCACTGATGTTCCCTCATCAGCAGATGATCGCTTGGAATACACT
>NW_015693107.1:0-223 GCF_001515625.1 Sinocyclocheilus rhinocerous
GCTTTATTTGTTCATTCAAGTCAGTCCACCCAGGAGTTTGTGCACGGTAACCCTGATAACTTTATCTGCACAAGAGAGTAAAATTACATGCATCGGCTAACTTTGTCCATCTCATCATTGCACAAACATGAATTAATGAGCTGTTATGCTGCTGCTGGGAATGATGAATAACACATCCGTGCCGGAAACGGAATAACCGTTTGCGTAGGGCACTGACTCCCAG
>NW_015693108.1:0-221 GCF_001515625.1 Sinocyclocheilus rhinocerous
ACTTCTTAAATGCCTTACTAGTGCTCGCCATGGTTTAAAGAGGAGTGATACGTTGTCTTACTGGAATGCACTCTTCAAACAAAGCAATCATGAAGACGAAGAAGAGGATGACGTGTTATCCCAGCACCCTTTTATACTGTGATCGCGCCGGGTAATGAGGTCATAGGCAAACCCAACGTGTGTGTGTGTGTGTGTGTGTGTGTGTGTGTGTGGAGAGAGAG
>NW_015693109.1:0-223 GCF_001515625.1 Sinocyclocheilus rhinocerous
AAAAAAAACTGCAATGCACTGTGTATTCTGACACCTTTCCATCAGAACCAGCATTAATTACTGGAGCAATTTGAGCTACAGTAGCTCGTCTGTTGGATCGGAACACATGGGCCAGCCTTTGCTCCCCACGCACATCAATGAGGCTTGGCCGCCCATGACCCTGTCGCCGGTTCACCATTGTTCCTTCCTTGGACCACTTTTGATAGATACTGACCACTGCAGA
>NW_015693110.1:0-223 GCF_001515625.1 Sinocyclocheilus rhinocerous
AACAGAATTTCACTTAAAGACAGGCTTTTAACATGGAAACATATTTAACATATATTTAAGTACATGGCAAGCAAATAAAGCTAAGCAAATTAAATGCATAAATGTGTTCTTTATTATCAGCAAAACAAATGCTAGCATTACCATTTTCTTTCTTTACATGTCATCTTCCAAGTAATGGACAACAAAAATCCCTTTGGACAGATAAAGCAAAAAGAGAGAGAGA
>NW_015693111.1:0-223 GCF_001515625.1 Sinocyclocheilus rhinocerous
AATGGCTGCATTTGTGCCGGGCCTGAGAGAGAAAAAGAGAGAGAGGCCCTTTCATTACAATGTAGAGCAGCAGAGCCGAGGTGAGCAGGACTCCATCAGCAACATGTGGAGGAAGGAGCGGGGAGAGAGAAGAAAGACAGACAGCGAGATGTGGGGAGATTGAGGAGAGCGTGGCATTGCTACATAATGCGATCAGAAACAGTTCTTTTATAACCTCTCTTCA
>NW_015693112.1:0-223 GCF_001515625.1 Sinocyclocheilus rhinocerous
AAAAGGTCTGACCATCTCTGAAGTGACAGACAGGTTAGGTGGCAGGTTATGGATCTGTCTGATACACAGAGGATTGCAACCATTGAGGCACTGATATCCGAAGAATGCATCCTCTTGCCAATGAGCCTGAACATATTCTATGAGAGAATTGTACAGCAAAAAAATATATATATATCATCTATATATATATATACATATACACACACACACACACACACACACA
>NW_015693113.1:0-223 GCF_001515625.1 Sinocyclocheilus rhinocerous
GTTTTCAGATGGATTTGACATTTATAGGCTCTGCAAGAAGCTAGCCATTTTTTTTTTATCTATGGAGGCCTTTTGGCTAATGCTAATGCTAAAATACCACATGTGAAACTGTGCTAAAATCAAGAAACAACCCTCATGCTAATAAAAACAGAAAAGCTAGCTTTTCGGCAAGCTAACAGGGAATTAAAGAGAAATGTCACATGACAGTGCTAAATGGAAAAAC
>NW_015693114.1:0-222 GCF_001515625.1 Sinocyclocheilus rhinocerous
AAATGTAAGGGGGTCTGAATACTTTCCGTACCCACTGTATATGATCAGACACTTGGGAGGTTTTTGCCCAGCAAATGTGTTTTGTCCGTCATTAGAACGGCTGCATCTGAGTTGGTGAGTGCATCACATTAGATTTTCTTACAGGTTATTAAGTTTATTGTAGCTATATGGGCTGTTTTTTGTTTTGTTGTTGAATTGAAATGTTTCTTGAGTAAAGAAAAC
>NW_015693115.1:0-223 GCF_001515625.1 Sinocyclocheilus rhinocerous
CCAAATGTTCATAAACTCTTAATTCCCGTCGCATTATCATTACTTCAATATGGCATTTTTATATAGTATGCTTTACACAAGAAATTATTTAATGCAATGACTATGAGGTATTCATTTACAATGGCAAAAAAGGAACTGTACTTTATTTTCAAGAAAGTGTCAATGCAATATAAATATATGAAATAAAAATGAAAATTTATGATTTCAACCTATAATAATAATA
>NW_015693116.1:0-223 GCF_001515625.1 Sinocyclocheilus rhinocerous
AAGAAAATATCGATATATCGTACAAACTCGATATACCGCCCAGCCGTACTATCCATTTAATGTGGGAAATCTCTTAAAAGTTGGTCATTTTTGTGATCCTTTGAAAGACGCGAAACTCTTAAACTCTTCACTTTGAGTCATTTTGTATTGGGGCGTGTTCAGGAAATGGAAAGAGGCTTGTGGTTAAGGATCTTGGCTGGTTGCAGGTTTGATCTAAGGGGCA
>NW_015693117.1:0-222 GCF_001515625.1 Sinocyclocheilus rhinocerous
CTTTGTGCTTTTGTAAAATAAGCCTAAAGAAAAATAGGATGCCGCCGTCTGTCGTTTGTTTCCTTTCGCGCAGCACAAAAATGAACCGAAACTCTAGGGCTAGGCTACTTGTTTTTCTTTCATTTTCTTAATTTATAATATAAGTAAAAATATGTTTCTCGTATAGCCATATTTATTCGTTATATATATATATATATATATATATAATTGATGCTCCGATCC
>NW_015693118.1:0-223 GCF_001515625.1 Sinocyclocheilus rhinocerous
AAGAATCCTGAAACGGTGTCAAGACCCCTCACACTTTCTTTGTATTAAGTACTACCTAAAATAATAATATAAAGACGTTTCACATATATTAAAAATAGTATTTATATCTACTTAATGTGTTAAAAAATAAAAAATATGGTGTGTGTTGAAATGTATATATTATATACATGGTCCTGTAAATAGTAGTGTGTTGTGTTTTCCTTCATTTGAACGAATTTATTAC
>NW_015693119.1:0-223 GCF_001515625.1 Sinocyclocheilus rhinocerous
AATGCTATTTCAGATGCAGATTCCAGAAATGGTTTCTTATGTTGGCATGAGTACCGGATGAAGTGCTTCTTATTCTTACCTAAAAAAATACAAAATGGAAGTAGAGTTAAAACCGAACACAATCTTGCTACTCAAGCGGTGTATGAAAATTGTTTATATATATATTTATTTGCTGCTTTTCCATTTTGCATTTACTTTCAATACTTAAGTACGTTTAAGATTT
>NW_015693120.1:0-223 GCF_001515625.1 Sinocyclocheilus rhinocerous
AAGAATACCAATGTTCCACTTAAAACAATGAGATCTAAAACAACAATGCTCTTAAACTTTAAACCAGTACAATGATTAAACAGTAGCAAGAAGGAAATAAGATTTTGTTTGTTTTCTGTTTTATCGCAGTAACTTGCTCTTCAAAGAGTGAACTCTTGCGGTGCAAGAGTCTGATCCAACTCCAATAAACAGGCGCTGTATCACTTCAAATGTGAATTTTAAT
>NW_015693121.1:0-223 GCF_001515625.1 Sinocyclocheilus rhinocerous
AACTACAACTTTTCACTGTTTTCATAAATATTTCTGAAAATACTTTTGAAAAATACACTACCATTCAACTGAATGAAGAACTTATTCTCACCAAGGCTGCATTTATATCATCAAAACTAAATGAAACAGTAGTACTGTGAAAAATTATTACAATTCAAAATAACGGTTTTCTATTTTAATATGTATTAAAATGTAATTTATTCCTGTGATGCAAAGCTGAATT
>NW_015693122.1:0-223 GCF_001515625.1 Sinocyclocheilus rhinocerous
AATGATTTCTGAAGGATCATGTGATACTGAAGACTGCAGTAATGACTGATGAAAATTCAGCTTTGCATGACAGGAATAAACTACATTTTAAAATATAGTGAAATAGAAAACAGTTATTTTAAACTGCAATAAAATTTCAGAATATTACAGCTTTTAGTGTATTTTTGCCTCGATGAGCATAAGTACGGTGGCCGAGAAGTGCAAAGCAAATCACAATTCTGAA
>NW_015693123.1:0-223 GCF_001515625.1 Sinocyclocheilus rhinocerous
TAATAATTAAGAGAGAAAGAGAGAGAAGAAAGAGGGGAAATGTTCTGCACTTTCTGTGATTTTACATTTCAAGCATTCATCTGATTGACTTTTACCTAATAAAAACAATGTTTTGCTTAATCCTTTGTGATCAAACCTCAGTCTGGTTAAAACTGATGCCCTCCTTCTGTTCTTTCAATTCACACCCTGTGCCTTAATTGATTTCTGTACACTGTAATATTTT
>NW_015693124.1:0-223 GCF_001515625.1 Sinocyclocheilus rhinocerous
AAGTCTAAATTTGTCAAGCATTTTTTGTCTAGCCAGTTGTAGGCCCTTATGAAATGTTTACATTTTTTTTCTCCCAAATTCTGTTTTATCTTTCCCCAATTCCAATTTAAGTTAATATTTAATTAAATTTAATAGTTTAATCATATTGTAATAATCACAAAGCATGTTTAATCAATTTAATTCATAAAACTTTAATTTATTTAAACTGTAACAATAATAAAAT
>NW_015693125.1:0-223 GCF_001515625.1 Sinocyclocheilus rhinocerous
AAGAGAATGCAAGCCCACATATGCTGAAAATCTTCTTTCTCTGTACGAGAAAGCTGGCTTATGCAATGTTCATGCTTATGCAATAAAATGGTATTTGCAATTCAGAAAGACATATTTAAATGTTTTTGAAGTATTATGCTCAAAAAGTTATATTCGAGCTTCTATGCACAGGAAGATAAGTTTAGTGCTTCTATCAATTGTTACATTATGTAATTCCAACTAA
>NW_015693126.1:0-223 GCF_001515625.1 Sinocyclocheilus rhinocerous
AAGTCAACCTGATTAGAACGGATTTCAAATTTGATAGTTTACACTCTATCAACTATTCATCCAGCGAGACATTAACATCTGTGTATCTTAACAATTTGAATATTTGTATTTTTCCCTGGCCACAGGTCAATACATGCTTGTGATAAGTTATAGGCTACGAGCCAGGTCGTGTGATCTGGGCAAGGTTTAACTTTAAAATTACAACACAAGACAATGATTCTTT
>NW_015693127.1:0-223 GCF_001515625.1 Sinocyclocheilus rhinocerous
CCTGACACAAAATGCTAAAATTCATACTAAATTGTACTTTTTTTTATACTATATATAGATATATACCGGAATAGAATACCGGAATATAGAATTAACCGGAAACACTTTACACCAAGGTCCCATTCGTACAGTGGCTACCAAGAAGCAATATCTTTGCTAATATTAGATAATAAAAAATAGTTGTTTATTAATCGTGTTAAATTAACATTAAAATTAATTAATG
>NW_015693128.1:0-223 GCF_001515625.1 Sinocyclocheilus rhinocerous
TCACTGTGAAAGCTCATTTCCTGACCACGTCATTCACTCTGGATGGCATTGCACAAGTATCATGTTCATGAAATTAAGTTGATTCAGACATACTCACTCTTTCACTGCATTTTTTTCTTGTCTCTCGCAAATATCAGTAGCAATCCTATAATGATAATAGTAAAGCAATAGTTTACTAGTATTATTAGTATTACTAATGATTTTAAGTAGAACCTAAAAACCT
>NW_015693129.1:0-223 GCF_001515625.1 Sinocyclocheilus rhinocerous
AATTCAAATGTCATGAAACTTGAAATAGCCACGAAAATTTACATTTATTTTTGCTCACATTTTAGTATTTTCTTTTCGCACATCATGCACAAAATAAAGCAAAAAAATACTAATATGATAATAAAAAAAACGAAGTCTGAGCTTCAACAAGATTCTGTAATATTTTACAAAACAGCACAAGTTACCCATACAAGCGGTGTGCTTTATTTCAAGTCTTTTGAAG
>NW_015693130.1:0-223 GCF_001515625.1 Sinocyclocheilus rhinocerous
ACGCACACCTAAAATTAGAATGCAACGTTTTTGCATTCGAATGTGTATTTCGACAAATATTCGAAATTCTATTTTTTTTGACAGCCCTAGAGCTCAGCACTAAAACAACAGAAGATAATGGACTGTCTTCATCATGATAAGAACAAACGTGTGTGTGTGTGCATGAGAGAGTGTGTGTGTGTGTGTGTGTGTGCATGAGAGAGAGTGTGTGTGTGTGTGTGTG
>NW_015693131.1:0-223 GCF_001515625.1 Sinocyclocheilus rhinocerous
GAGATCTCTAACTCAGAACATAACCTGCCCCAGAGCAGGTTAGCCATGGAGTGCAAGTTACTATGGCAATGAACGCAGCTAAAAGCCAAGCCACTGTCATGGTACCTAAAACCCAGGATTGGTGCGAACTAAACGGAAACTTACCTGGCTAGCCAGTTAATCCGGCTTCATGGTACAGGCCCCTGGTCTCTGTGGGGATGATGAAGGAAACACTGGGTTTGTG
>NW_015693132.1:0-223 GCF_001515625.1 Sinocyclocheilus rhinocerous
AAATTTGCGCACCTGCACGCAAACTCTGACCCATGCGTACAGACAGTACAGAACTCTTTTTTTCATGTCGATATATACATTTACATTAAAGATTTCACTCTCATTAATGGAATGGCTCTAAATTCCTAATTATAAATATCCAATGTAGAAATATAAAACTGGTATTAGAGACAAAGAAAACAATATTAAAGGGTTAGTTCACCCAAAAATGAAAATTAGCCCA
>NW_015693133.1:0-223 GCF_001515625.1 Sinocyclocheilus rhinocerous
AATGTTGAAAACAGTTGTGCTGAACAATATTTTTGTGGAAACCGTTTTTCAGGATTCACAGAAGAATAGAAAGTTAAAAAAACAGCATTTATTTGAAATATAAATCTTTTGTAACGTTATAAATATTTTTACTGTCACTTTAAAACTGATCAATTTAATGCATCCTGAATAAAACTTTTGAATTATATATATATATACAGTGGGTACGGAAAGTATTCAGACC
>NW_015693134.1:0-222 GCF_001515625.1 Sinocyclocheilus rhinocerous
AAAGGAAAACTTGAAATCGCATCATATGACCCCTTTAAGAAACTATGGCCGATGAAAAGACTAGCTTAAAATAAAATCAATTAAAGTGCTGCTCCAGGCTATTTTATGCTGCTTAGTACTAGTTTAGCTGTAAAGCCATGTTATTGACTAAACAATATTGTATTCTTTCTTCAGAACATAATTGGGCCAATATTATATATATATATATATATATATATATAT
>NW_015693135.1:0-223 GCF_001515625.1 Sinocyclocheilus rhinocerous
AAGGGAGGCAGTGTCTCCTCAAAATATTGGATGAGAAAAAAAAATCCTCCTTCAAAATTAAAACCACCAGTTACAAAACACCATTAAAAAGTGTGTACTGTAAATCACTAGTTTTTCTTTAAAAAAAAACGTTGTCCAACAGCGACACCAGCAGGTAAAGTTGCAACGCGAGTCTGCTGCTTCTCTCTCGCCTCCCCTGAGCCCATTGAGTTTTAACAGACCC
>NW_015693136.1:0-223 GCF_001515625.1 Sinocyclocheilus rhinocerous
ACACACACACACACACACTGAAACCTTTGTAATGTGACACTTGAATAATCAGTGTTCTAGCTCTGTGGCTCGGAGATTAGAATATGAGAAAGTTGAATATCCGGATCGGGGAGCTCCAAGCATGATAAGAACTTCACTGTGGAGTTTGAACAGGCCTGAGTCTCTCATGTTCAGCCCGGCACATGCGTCCGCTGCAGAAATGTGACACTGACCCTCCTGGCTG
>NW_015693137.1:0-223 GCF_001515625.1 Sinocyclocheilus rhinocerous
ACAACACACATTATGAATAATTATAATGCATTATACCCTTTAATACCCTTTATAATGCATTATACATAAAGACATTAAGTAAAGTGTTAACGAAGAAAGTTATAAATGTTTAGAACAACATTTTAGGTAACACTTTAGTATAAGGACCAGTTCTCACTATTAATTAGTTGCTTGTTATCATGCCTATAATTAACATATTGGCTGTTTATTAGTACATAAAGCA
>NW_015693138.1:0-223 GCF_001515625.1 Sinocyclocheilus rhinocerous
ATCTGAGTTACTTTTTGAAATAAGTAAAGCCAATTACTTTGTTTTCCCATTTATTGACTGACATCTCTCCTATCCGCATGTTGAGAGAAATCAGGAATATGAGCAGAGGTGTTGTGTCAACATGTATTTAATCATCTCACTTGCACAAATACAAAATCAGTATTCCTCAAAATGAATAAAAACAGTGAAATGCCAACTCAGAATATGATGCAAACCTGCAATA
>NW_015693139.1:0-223 GCF_001515625.1 Sinocyclocheilus rhinocerous
AAGAACTGGTAATTAACCAGCTATAATGTATTCATGACAGATATGAACTCATGGATGCACATTGTCTGAAGAAACAATGGTGTACAATGATTTACCATTTTCAGCCTATTCTAAATTCCAAAACAAAACAAACAAACAAAAAACAGATTAGACAAAACACCTGGATAACATTACCCTGATAATGTCAAGTCAAGTCACCTTTATTTATATAGCGCTTTTAACA
>NW_015693140.1:0-223 GCF_001515625.1 Sinocyclocheilus rhinocerous
ACACACACACACACTCAAATATATTATTAAAAATATAGTATTACAAATTATTATTATTATCATTATTATTGTTGTAGTTGTTTGTTTGTTTTGTTCTCTGAAAAAACACTGTTGATTTTACTTTATTATTTTGATGTTTTTGTTATATTGGAAATTGATAAATACAGTAATTAAAAAAATACAAGTATGAATAAATTGGTTGAAACATGATGTGATATATATA
>NW_015693141.1:0-223 GCF_001515625.1 Sinocyclocheilus rhinocerous
ACACACACACCCCTCATTGTCTGGCCTGTTTGTAACGTCTGGCTCTGCTGCTGCTGTTGCTCCTCCGCTCCTGCAGGAGGCGCTGCAGTGCGTCTGTGAGCTGAGCTGCTCGTCTCTGCTGTCTGTGTTCGTTCGGACGGGAATCGAGTCGACGCTGGAGCGCAGCACCATCGCTAGAGAACACATGGGTTTACTGTTTCACCAGCTCGTCAAAACACAAACA
>NW_015693142.1:0-223 GCF_001515625.1 Sinocyclocheilus rhinocerous
ACAAGCGCTTGAAGCCTGAAGTGGAGCAGAGTACGTACATGTGCAAACACGTCTCTGTGGCTTGTGCTGAGAATATCTCCCGTTACACAGGGTTGATATAAAGATTATAATTATGAAATCCACTGTAATGTTAAAAGAAAGAAATGTTTTAAAAAAGATCTGAAATAGCAACATATCTTATCAAATGTGTCCCTGCAGCACAAAAGCAGTGTTAAGTCGCTGG
>NW_015693143.1:0-223 GCF_001515625.1 Sinocyclocheilus rhinocerous
GTAATATCAAACCCACTTTTTGGAGATCTGGATGCTTTGGCAGGTGATAAAAAACACACCAACAAGTCTCTTCAAGGAACCAAGCTGAAAAGAGAAGGAAAAAGAAGCAGCAGTTTCGTAACTGACGTCAAACAGGTTGGTGAAACTCAAAAAGACTTGACTATGATGAAAACCAACAGTACATCAGTCACCAGTGCCTTCACAAAACCTTGTGCATTCTGTG
>NW_015693144.1:0-223 GCF_001515625.1 Sinocyclocheilus rhinocerous
ACACAGAAGCAGCAACGCACAGATGTAGCAGTGCAGTAAAACTGATGTGTGTTTATAGAGTATTTTACAACATCTTCAAATGTGCTCAGCCTATCATAATCAAGAACCGTTTTGTTTTATAAACTTATCTTGATGACACAGAGACCAGGAGAGGAAGAGCCAGAAGGTGGTAATCAAAATCGGAATGATCTATAAAAGATGCACAGCGACGCACAGTAGAATC
>NW_015693145.1:0-223 GCF_001515625.1 Sinocyclocheilus rhinocerous
TGGCTAGTGTAATAATTAAAGAAACAATTTTTTTTAGGGATGCAGGTGATAAATCAGTGCAGAAGGGGTGTCAATATCCAAAGCATTGGTAATGTTTTTTTTTAAGAAAAAACACAGTAAATACAGTAATATTAATACAATTTAAAACAGTTTCCTATTTAAAATATATTTAAAAATAAAATTTCTTCCTGTGGTGGCAAAGCTGAATTTTCAGCATCATTAC
>NW_015693146.1:0-221 GCF_001515625.1 Sinocyclocheilus rhinocerous
AGCCAGTAGCATCACTTCTCCTCTCCTTCTCTCTTCCTTTCAAGCTTTCAAGATATATTGCAAAATATTAATATATTGACTGTCAATTTTCAGTTAAAATATTTTTATTTTTAATTAAAATGTTCAAATTAAAATTTTATTTATAATTCATAATTATTTGTATAATACATATTATATAATATGTGTATATATATATATATATATATATATATATATATATA
>NW_015693147.1:0-223 GCF_001515625.1 Sinocyclocheilus rhinocerous
TGCTGCTGCTACACCAGCCAAATTGCAGAAGAAGACACTGGGCAGCTTTTTCAAGAAGTCCTACACTAAGTCTGCTGCAACATCTGATCTCACAGAACAGCAGGCTATTGAAGCTGAACTAAACAGCTACCTGCAAGCTCCTGATGCAGACAGCGAGACCAACCCCCTGGCATGGTGGAAGATTAATTCAGCAACATACCCCAGAGTGAGCCTCCTGGCAAAA
>NW_015693148.1:0-223 GCF_001515625.1 Sinocyclocheilus rhinocerous
ACACACACACACACACACACAAACACACACACACACACTCACACATACACACACACAAACACACACACAAAAATAAAACAAACGCACACACACACACACACACAAACGCACACACGCAAACGCAAACACACACACAAACACACACACACACACAAATGCACGCACACAAACGCAAACGCACACACACTCACACATACACACACATACACACACACACACACAC
>NW_015693149.1:0-223 GCF_001515625.1 Sinocyclocheilus rhinocerous
ACACACAGAGACACACACACACACAGAGAGACGCACACGCACACACACACACAGAGAGAGACGCACACACAGAGACGCACACACAGAGACGCACACACACACACGCGCACACACACACACACAGAGAGACCCAAACACACACACACACAGAGACACACACAAACAGAGACACACACACAGAGACACACACGCACACACAGAGAGAAACACGCGCACACACACA
>NW_015693150.1:0-223 GCF_001515625.1 Sinocyclocheilus rhinocerous
ACATTAAAGTCTCTCAAGGAAAAGAGAGAGAGAGAAAAGATTAGATGGAATAAACCTAAATTAGTAAATTACTAAATAAATTAGCCTTTGCTGTCTCACACTATTTATTCCTATTTAGTTGTAGGCCACACAACAAAAATGGAACCTAAAGCATATTTAAACTTGATTTTACTGGGGAAAAAACGAGCTGGGAAGAGTGTGTCAGGAAACACAATACTGGGAC
>NW_015693151.1:0-223 GCF_001515625.1 Sinocyclocheilus rhinocerous
ACATAACACTAGCAAAGGTTTTCACCAAACAAACACACTTTATCAATCATAACACAACAACCTAAAAACACTAACAACAGGCAGCATTATACAATGTTTTCTTTTGTAAAATTTCTTTCTCTCTACTGTTTCACTGCAGTATGTTACATGGTCCATGTTTACATTACAGTACATACACATCTGTGTGTGTATGTGTTACGATATAACGAGGTCATATTCAGAA
>NW_015693152.1:0-223 GCF_001515625.1 Sinocyclocheilus rhinocerous
ACATTAAAGTCTCTCAAGGAAAAGAGAGAGAGAGAAAAGATTAGAGAGAATAAACCTAAATTAGTAAATTATTAAATAAATTAGTCTTTGCTGTCTCACATAATTTTTTCCTATTTAGTTGTAGGCCACACAACAAAAATGGAACCTAAAGCATATTTAAACTTGATTTTACTGGGGGAAAAACGAGCTGGGAAGAGTGTGTCAGGAAACACAATACTGGGAC
>NW_015693153.1:0-223 GCF_001515625.1 Sinocyclocheilus rhinocerous
ACAGATATCAAATTTTGCTGCTGCTATTTTATAACGTTATTTCTCAGATATTTATTATTTTCTGTTTATGCTTTATTTTTTCATTCTTACTGTTATATTTGGAAGAATTTACATTATTTTCTAGATAGATATCTTCTGGTATGTTAATAGAGGGGACAGAATGCAAAAGATATGGATAGATGTAAATAGAAAGACAGACAAAACTAATTTATAGAATGTATGG
>NW_015693154.1:0-223 GCF_001515625.1 Sinocyclocheilus rhinocerous
ACAATAAAACAGGGAACTTAAAAACTTTTAAAATGATTTAGAAATCGATTTAAAAGTAATTTAAATCAGTTAAAAATAGAAACTTATTATACATAAAATACAGTGCAATCAGTTCGGACGTGTTCATTCAATAAATGCAGGGCTAAACAGATGAGTTTTAAGTCTGCATTTAAATGTAGCTAATATTTTAGCACATCTGATCTCTTCTGGAAGCTGATTCCAA
>NW_015693155.1:0-223 GCF_001515625.1 Sinocyclocheilus rhinocerous
ACAGTGCATATACATTTTATGAGCACATGCGTTCTCTGGGATCGAGCCCATGATCACGTGATTGCATATTGTCGTATAACGCGATGCTCTACCAACTGAACTATACGAAACCCGAGTTATGGTGCAGATAAAATAGTACAAAGCATTAATATGAAAGTGTCCTGTTGCCGATAGCAGCGCAATTGTAGTATACGCTCTGATGGGTCGTATTTCAGGGATTTGG
>NW_015693156.1:0-223 GCF_001515625.1 Sinocyclocheilus rhinocerous
ACACCTCCCTTTTTTCAAGAGCTACTGTTTCTCTTATTTCTTTTCTATATAAAATTCATACATAGAAAATAATAATAATAATACTTGTACTTCCTGATTGTGATTACTCAGAGTTTGCCAATATATTGCTTACAACATTATCAAATTACATTATCAAATGCTGACATTATCAAAAGCCCATTCTGAGAGAAAATATGTGTGTGTGTGTGTGAGAGAGTGTGAG
>NW_015693157.1:0-223 GCF_001515625.1 Sinocyclocheilus rhinocerous
ACAGTTATAGCCAATTATAGTAACATATTCTACAGAAGCAGAAAAAAACAATTTGATCCAACTTGTATACCATTAAAACGTGTTTTAATTTAAATACTACAAAAAACAATACTGTTATGTTTAAGTTAAAACTGTATATTTATTTAAAAAAATTAATTAACTATGTGAATGAAAAATGATTTAATAATTAATTATTGGAAATGGCAATAATGGACACCTTGCA
>NW_015693158.1:0-223 GCF_001515625.1 Sinocyclocheilus rhinocerous
ACCAAAATCATAAAAAAAAAAAAAAATTCTTTACTTGAAATCAAATAAACTATATAAACTATATTGTAACAATATTAAATTATAGCCTTCGCAGGGACGAAACAGAAGCATAATCATATTGGATAAAATAATTTCCTCTGTAAGATGTTTCAGATACATAAGAACCAACTCTACTAAACTCTACTTTAAAAACATTTAGCTTCAGAACTGTTACACTAGCCCA
>NW_015693159.1:0-223 GCF_001515625.1 Sinocyclocheilus rhinocerous
ACCACAAACCCTAGCATTAACAATTGGAAGTTTTTTTTTTTCCAAGTTTAGTTTTACTGATATATTTGTATTTTTGATTGACATGAAAAAAATTCACTGTTTTACCACAGTATCCCACAGTAGTTTTTGTCAAAATCAAAATTGCGTAAGACTTAATATGTTATATTATCATTATATATTATGTGGTATATACAATGCCGTTCAAAAGTTCAGTAAGATTTTT
>NW_015693160.1:0-223 GCF_001515625.1 Sinocyclocheilus rhinocerous
ACCACAAACCCTAGCATTAACAATTGGAAGTTTTTTTTTTTCCAACTTTAGTTTTACAGATATATTTGTATTTTTGATTGACATGAAAAAAATTAACTGTTTTACCACAGTATCCCACAGTAGTTTTTGTCAAAATCAAAATTGCGTAAGACTTAATATGTTATATTATCATTATATGTTATGTGGTATATACAATGCCGTTCAAAAGTTCAGTAAGATTTTT
>NW_015693161.1:0-223 GCF_001515625.1 Sinocyclocheilus rhinocerous
ACATTAAGCATTAGTATTTCGAATGAGTTAAACCTGTATCCTGTTATCCTGTATCCTGTATAATATGGTCAACTGAGACGTATTGCTTTATATTTCCTACATTTAGAGGGGTTTACATTTTAGGGCATGCAAAGAATGCAAAGAGTACACGAGTTTGATTTGATTTTGGCAGCGGTAAAGGGTTAAGTGACCCCCTATAAAACAACAACAACAACAACAACAA
>NW_015693162.1:0-223 GCF_001515625.1 Sinocyclocheilus rhinocerous
GAAACCGCACAGTTAGAAAGAAAGAATGATAGATAGAGACAGAGAGGGAGGGGAGATGTTTCATTTCCATCTACCACCCTCCATTTTTTAATAAGGTAATTTTCTATTGGAATCTAGTGCCATATTAAAGGAGCAACGTGTTTTCAGACATGCATTTCACAATCTAGATACCAAATTGTAAGGTCTATTTTATTTATTAATTTATTTTTTCTTTTATTGGTTA
>NW_015693163.1:0-220 GCF_001515625.1 Sinocyclocheilus rhinocerous
CGCTTCGCTATAACCTTGCACGTCTGTCTCACACGCACACTTTACTTTAGGAGATAAATTGAAGAAGTCAGCAAAGGTGATCTTCAGAAGTTGTTAACTTAGCAGAGTGTGTGTGTTTGCGTCTAACTCACCTTTATCAGTGTTACTGGTGTGTTATTGCTGGCAATTTGTCCTGTGGAAATAGTGTGTATATATATATATATATATATATATATATATA
>NW_015693164.1:0-223 GCF_001515625.1 Sinocyclocheilus rhinocerous
CGAGTCTTCCCACACCTGCTCCGTTCCTACCATGTGCTTCTGATCCACCGATACCCTTCTGCACGTGGAAAAGAATCTTCGAGAACTACATGCTGGCAATTAACGCGTCAGGAGATTCCTGGACGACGGCTCGAAGACACGCAGTTCTTTTACATTGCCTGGGGACAGAAGGACAGCGTATTTTCTACACTTTGCAAAATACTGGTACGACTTATGACGAAGC
>NW_015693165.1:0-223 GCF_001515625.1 Sinocyclocheilus rhinocerous
ATATATCGCACAACAAAAAGTTGTTATCGTGACAGGCCTATTGGTGGGTCGTATTTACTATTAAGTAAGTATTACCTGAAAACGTACTTTTTACAGTCATTCATTTTCAAGTGAGAAACATGTAGCATTTTAAGTGCTACTGTTTTAAGCCACACCACAAAACAGATGAAAATAATTATTCAGCCATTTAGATCACAAGTAACTTTGTATAAATAAAATGGGT
>NW_015693166.1:0-223 GCF_001515625.1 Sinocyclocheilus rhinocerous
GTTTTACTAATGAGTTCACATAAAGAGACACTGGCACTGAGTAACGTACAGCATTGTGTTCGAAAATGTTGCGGGCCAAATACAGAGCCCTGTGGAACCTCCATCACAAAATTCTAAATATATGCATATTGACCCATGCGTCAATGTAAACTGTACTTTAGAGACTTCTTTGGCCCTTCAATGCAACATCTCAGTTCAGCTTCGAGGCACTGCTCGGAGAACC
>NW_015693168.1:0-223 GCF_001515625.1 Sinocyclocheilus rhinocerous
AAGAGACTTTCAACCAGCATAACAAAAAATGTTTTTGAACCAAATTACCTACCCTGCCTTTAACTTCCTGTTTTTTAACTGTTGTATAAAATTAATATCACATTTGTGATCACGCTCACACTCTAATATTTAAGAAAACAGCACTGTTGCTTCTGTGATACATTACTTAACTATATAAATATTAGGGATGTAACGATTACCGGTTTGACGATAAATCATGATA
>NW_015693169.1:0-223 GCF_001515625.1 Sinocyclocheilus rhinocerous
TTAAATGTTCAAATGCTTTTGGGGTGCACTAAATTATACTTATACGACTTATTATACGACTAAATCCAGCAACCTCACCGCAAAATCATTATTTAATTACAAATCCAAAATATTATCATTTTGTTCAAAGGCAAAACATTTTTTGCAATCTAAATAAATGATACATGCATGCTTTCACGCCGCTATCAAGGCCCTGAAAATATCTTGACAACTCATTAGTGAT
>NW_015693170.1:0-223 GCF_001515625.1 Sinocyclocheilus rhinocerous
ACCTGATGGAATAAAATGAAGAATAATGGAGATAAATGCAAGCACTTAAGAGATGCCATTTAAGAACAATAAAAATGAAAGAGAACGTTTTTATTAGCGAATAACGCTTATTTCAGTTTGTACTGCACATAAAGCAAAACATTTGGAATTATATTGCATGAGTGGAATAAACTACTTGTATGGTTCATTTTTGAAGCTTGAAAGCATCTTGTCAATATATACC
>NW_015693171.1:0-223 GCF_001515625.1 Sinocyclocheilus rhinocerous
CAAAGAATCATGCACCTACATACGCATCCCATTCTCTCTAATGTCTGGCAATGAATCAGAATCTAAAGAAGAAAATGAAAGGGTCAGCTCTCCCTACAAATTTATCGGTGGATTTCCTTCAGGTTGTACTGACCTAAGGAAAAGAAAATCGTATGTCCTGTCATACAACAATGAAATGAAGAATGCTGAATGGGTGTATGAGATACTGAACAAAAGTATTATA
>NW_015693172.1:0-223 GCF_001515625.1 Sinocyclocheilus rhinocerous
ACCCATATAACTGTCTTTCATAAACGTCATACTGTCAACAGCCTTTCCTATTTTAATGAGCTACAGAAAATAATATACCCTCTCATACATGTACTCGTGCCGCATTTCAATGCACTTAGTCAGAAGAGGGAGCACTCATTCTTAAAGGGCCACATCTCTATTTCACCCATTACCTTGTTTCAGCGATAGTGAAGAGTTTATTATAAAAGTCATGTTTAGTGAT
>NW_015693173.1:0-223 GCF_001515625.1 Sinocyclocheilus rhinocerous
ACCTAATTCTTCACATTCATTCTTAATTCTTTTGCAGTTAACATGCTCGTTTCTTCTCCACCTGCTTTTTCTGACCGTGCTGATCCAATCAGCATTTCGCTGCCCAATGGTCATGCCTTAACTTTGCTAATTCTAGTATTGCATTTTTCTCATGGGCATTTAATAATTTTGTACTTTTAGTCTGAGTTAAATCTCTTTTTTCTGGCTTATATTATCTGTAAAA
>NW_015693174.1:0-223 GCF_001515625.1 Sinocyclocheilus rhinocerous
AAAGCAGAATGGATATGATGGAGGAAAGACCATACTGTAATGGTTCAGACACTATTACACGAGAAGGGTATAAACAGAAAATCACAACATATGTTGGACGCAATCCTAATGTTATGAAGAGGAGGGATTTCAACTAAATTGAAATACTTGCCTGCCATCGAGGCGGTGGTTATAGGCTAAGCAACTAAACAAGCTATTTCGAAAGTGAATCCCGCATTTATAT
>NW_015693175.1:0-223 GCF_001515625.1 Sinocyclocheilus rhinocerous
GTGATTGTGACATATACCGAATCCTCTCGTGCTTCTGTGCCCCTCGCAGCTCTGTTTGCAGGGACACTTGAGTCCAGTGGAAGCGGAAATGCGGCGCAGCGGCTGGAAGAGGTTTACTAACTCCTACAGGCGTGACTGCTGCTCTCTTTATGGATGAAGTTTAAAGCGCGGTAAAGTTAATTTTAGGTTTGATATTCACTGCGTATTCGCCTGGGCTGCTTTA
>NW_015693176.1:0-223 GCF_001515625.1 Sinocyclocheilus rhinocerous
ACTATTTTATTTAAGTCAGACCAGCACAAACTGAATATATCACAAGGATTTCTGAAATAAATAACAAAACAAGCTGAATAATATATTCAGAATCAAAAACTAAAGTGGCTTCTGCATCATAAAAGCTGTTGTGTTGAGCCCTTAAAAATGTTCCTTTCACAGCTTAAGTATGAAAACTATCAACAATGTACAACATAACACAAAACATTTTGAAATAAATAAA
>NW_015693177.1:0-223 GCF_001515625.1 Sinocyclocheilus rhinocerous
ACTTTTTATATTACGTTTTAAAAATAAAAATATATTTAAAAATAGAATTAATATTATTGGTTTATATTAATAAATATAATCTTTATAAACATATAATCTATATTTAACTTCCGATCAAGAACTTACATCTTGCAAAAGAGCACTCACAGCTAAACTCAGGGAGTGTTTTCTATAGACACATGGATGTCATATTCAAATTCATGCTGCGACCGTAGATGAGATG
>NW_015693178.1:0-223 GCF_001515625.1 Sinocyclocheilus rhinocerous
ACTCTCTCTCTCTCTCGCCCGCTCTTGCTATCTTTCCCTAATGTAAACAAACGCAGGCAGACTGGTATTAAGCGGCGCAGCTGAAAGCCCCGCCCCTCTCGTAGCTACACGGCCCGCTGGGTATTTCAGCAACTCATTGGAATCTTCAAACAACAAAGATAAACAAGTGTTCCAATTAAGAATTAATTACTGCTCAGACACTCAACTGCTTCTGCTCACTCCG
>NW_015693179.1:0-223 GCF_001515625.1 Sinocyclocheilus rhinocerous
TGTCTCTCAAAAGACAGAAGCGACTCTGAAAAGCCTAAACGAGTCGTTAGTAATTCGAATCCCACTTCCATGATGGCTACACATCACGGGGGAAAACATTTGCATAATGTCCTACTAGGTTCTACGCTGGCCGGCCGCGAACAACTTGACTCGCTCTCAAACACGTCATTTTACTGATGACTGCTTCTCTAATCTCTGGGAGTTCATTGTGTTAATAATTAAT
>NW_015693180.1:0-223 GCF_001515625.1 Sinocyclocheilus rhinocerous
ACTTGCTTCAGCAGTACGCGCCGAATGCTTGTTGCCTCGGCCAATAAGAGTGGCGTTTACTGCTTGGGTTATGATGACATGGTGCCTCAGCCAATCAGAGTGGCGTTTACTGGTTGGGTCATGATGACGTGATGCCTCAGCCAATCAGAGTGGCGTTTACTGTTTGGGTTATGATGATGTGCTGCCTATCAAACGCAAGTTCCACCGCTGCAATGTTAGCTTT
>NW_015693181.1:0-223 GCF_001515625.1 Sinocyclocheilus rhinocerous
ACTGAATTAAACTTCACATTTTGATATAGAAAGACTAAAAAAAAAACAGTATTGTCTTTTAAAACATATGCCAATAAATATTGCAGATTTTTTTTATTTACAACTTCAAAACTAATTTTCACAGTGAATTAAATAAACACAAAATACTGTATTTTGTAATTTTCCATTATGCAGAATTTAAAATGACACATGAATTTGCACCAAAATATACAGTGGAGTTTGA
>NW_015693182.1:0-223 GCF_001515625.1 Sinocyclocheilus rhinocerous
ACTAAATTGGTCATTGTTTCCACTTGATTCCCAAGATAATATGCATAATGTGTCTCTGCATCCTAATCTCATATGTGCTACAAATGTATAAATACTGTATATAGTCATATTCCAGTTTACAATATATTTGCATGTATGATTTTGGTAGACACTTTTCTATGTGAAAGGATGTGTTTTGAAATTTTTAATGCATTTAACATTACCTGTGGATACCTACCCTTAT
>NW_015693183.1:0-223 GCF_001515625.1 Sinocyclocheilus rhinocerous
ACGAAAAACCCAGATAATGGAGGCAATGGACAAGGGTCTGGACCGTCTCCTACAAAATGAGAACACCCATGACTTCGACAGGGAGCGGTTTGAATGGGAGAAAGAGATGGAGAGAAATAGAATGGAGCTGGAAAGGAAACGTCTTGATTTTGAAATGAAGAAGATGGAAGCAGATGAAAAGAGAGCAGAAGAGAACAGGGCGTTAATGCTCCAGTTGTTTCAG
>NW_015693184.1:0-223 GCF_001515625.1 Sinocyclocheilus rhinocerous
AACAATTGGCTGAAGCCAGAGCCAATGGTGAAAGTCTTTGCGTGAAGAGACCCTGCCCCATTTTAGAGGTTCTGCCCACTTTTGGAGATCTCCGGTCTGCAGCTATACCTACTTGCTTCAACACGGCCACTCTCGTCAATACTTGTGTTTATACCAGCCATGCCGCGGCATGTTTCTGAAGTGACCCAGATATATATATACTGTATATATATATAAATATAAA
>NW_015693185.1:0-223 GCF_001515625.1 Sinocyclocheilus rhinocerous
ACGAATGCTTAGTTTGTGGTTCATTGTTATTTTTTTTATGAAAACTCAGCAACAATAAAGACGCTCACTTATATTAAATGAAGAAATTAAAATTTTATTAACAAAAGTTGTGCTTTTGGATCCACTATCACAGTGTCAGTCTTCTCGCGTTACTCTTGTCACGTGACCCTCCCCCCTGCTCAAAATACGTTCCTGCGGCTATGAAGAGAACTCGTCAAGAACC
>NW_015693186.1:0-223 GCF_001515625.1 Sinocyclocheilus rhinocerous
ACAGACAGACAGACGAATGGACAGACAGACAGACAAATAGACAGACGGACGGAAGGACGGACAGACAAAGACAGACAGACAGACAGATGGACAGACAAGTCTGCATAATGATTTGCCACCTGTAGAGTGAGCATAAGATCCAACAGAGAAACACACATCACATGTGAGATTCACACAGACACACACACACACACACACAGACAGCAGCTTCATCCATCTGGAT
>NW_015693187.1:0-223 GCF_001515625.1 Sinocyclocheilus rhinocerous
ATAGACAGAGCAGCCATCAAGTGTTAGACAGTGTTCTAGGTTATTGCATGCAGAGTTTTTAGGTCTGATAATTAACACCTCTGTTGTTTCAGAATTTAGCAGTAAGTAATTACTCGTCATCCAGTTTTTTATATCGACTATGCATTCTGTTAAGTTTTTCAGATTGGTATGTTTCACCGGGCCGCGAAGAAATATAGAGCCATCTATAAATATAGTGTCATCA
>NW_015693188.1:0-223 GCF_001515625.1 Sinocyclocheilus rhinocerous
ATAAAAAGAAGCACAAACACACAAAATAAAACACAATTAACATGACGAGAAATGTGTAATATGCGTTTTGTTTAGTAATATTATAATATTAATATTATCTGCGCTGACAGCCCTGTCTGCTCTACACTGTTCTATCATAATAAAGGCAAAACAACGCCAAAAAAACCCAACAAAAATTACATATTTGGGAAAGATGCAATCAAATTTGTGGAGTAAATAAATA
>NW_015693189.1:0-223 GCF_001515625.1 Sinocyclocheilus rhinocerous
ATAAACAGCCAATATGTTAATAATAGGCATGCTAATAAGCCACTAAGTAATAGTGAGAATTGGTCCCTATACTAAAGTGTTACTTTGAATTTCATTAAAAGCTATTACAGTATGCACCAGATGTTATGCCAATAGTCAAAATCACAGTTGCAGCTTAATTATTTATATGATTTTAGTGAATGACTAAGCATTAAAACTTGATAATGACAAGGTGATCTCTCTG
>NW_015693190.1:0-223 GCF_001515625.1 Sinocyclocheilus rhinocerous
ACGAAACTGAAAGCATAACGAAACAGCGCTTAGACAGTATACTCGTCGTGTCAGCACGAGCGTGCAGCAAAAATGACACGCATATTGAGGAAACTATGGATGGTTTTCAAGCGAAAGTCAAGTAAAAGACCGCTTTTAAAAGATCAGAGTAGGTGAACATGCTGGTATTCTTGTGGGGAAAAAACATGCAAGCACCGTTAGTTTTACTTTTCTTTTTGTTTTC
>NW_015693191.1:0-223 GCF_001515625.1 Sinocyclocheilus rhinocerous
ATAAACAACTCAAGGCTGTACATTTTAGTGATTCTACCATGGTTAAAGGGTGTAAACATTCAATTGTGTTGTCACAACTGTTTGTATAAAAAAGCCAGAAGTGTTTTATAATAATGTGTCTACCTGAGGAGTCATTTCCTTTATTGTCTGACTGAATCCATTGTGCAGAGACATCAGGCTGGACTTGTCCTGGACGTGAGTGTCTCTCTTATAGACCGGAGCT
>NW_015693192.1:0-223 GCF_001515625.1 Sinocyclocheilus rhinocerous
ATAAATATAATATAATAAAAAAATAAAATAAATATTTTATTTCTGTTAAAGTGTATTTTATTTCAAGTAACAAAAGTTTTTTTTGTAATGGTTTTAGTTTTAGTAAACATCCCTAATAACCCCAGATGGGACGTACCAGCCGCAGCCCATTTGTGGGCCGTCGGGCCAATGAGAAGGCCCTTTGTGCGCTTCTCACGGCCAAATTTGATTCAGCAGGTCATTA
>NW_015693193.1:0-223 GCF_001515625.1 Sinocyclocheilus rhinocerous
AACCAACAGGGCACTCAGTAATCTGGGAAGTTTGTGTGCACTGGGTCTAGGAATCATATTTTTTCAAGTAAAGCCAAGGTAACACTCATTTAACAAACAGCACACAGTGAAAGTGACATGAATATGACAGTGGGCAAATGGATAAAGCGTAGCACAGTTCATGCACGCGATCATGCAAGATACAAATGCACACTTCACAAGATCTCACAGCTGGATTCGACTA
>NW_015693194.1:0-223 GCF_001515625.1 Sinocyclocheilus rhinocerous
ATAAATGCTCACCCTAGAGTGAAGCAGTTGTTTGACACAGTGCTCAATGGCTACAGTACACCTAAACATGCAAGAAGAGTAAATGGCATGGTGCTTTTTGGACATGGTTGCTCCAGAGCTCTTGATCTATATGAAAGGGATGCTACTGAGCAACATCTCGGATACCCTGTCAAAGCCTAATCTACGTTTTACCACAAAGCTGTAGTTAACTCTCAAATATTTT
>NW_015693195.1:0-223 GCF_001515625.1 Sinocyclocheilus rhinocerous
TTTTTGTTTTGTCTTGTGTTTAGTAAAGAGCAGCACGATCCGGATGCGAGCTGTGGGGGCGTGGCTTTGGCGGTGGGTGTTGGGGGGAAGTTCAGTGATCGGTTTAAAATCTTACAAGGCTCTAAACCAATGGGCGACTGGCACGCTCGTTTATAAACAGTATAGCTGAGCTCACGGGTTTATCTTTTCTGCTTTGCTAACGTAGAAGTTATTACAAACAACA
>NW_015693196.1:0-223 GCF_001515625.1 Sinocyclocheilus rhinocerous
TTTATTGTATCCTTGCTGAATAAAAAATATTAATTTCTTTAAAAAAATATTTTGAACAGTATTGTATATAACATACACATAAATTCATATTTATCTTTATTTAAATTTATGCCATAAATATCAATCACAAAGGCCCATTTTTCAGTCTTTCTTGAATGTTAACATACTACGAAAAATGTAAGTACTAAAAATATTTAAATTCACAATAAAATATTGTAATATT
>NW_015693197.1:0-223 GCF_001515625.1 Sinocyclocheilus rhinocerous
GCTTTATAGTTGAAATTGAAGCTGTAAGTCTATCTCTTTGAATGGAGAAACATCAAGTTCTTCACAACTGTTCGTCAAGCTTACGACTAAATTTCATATTAGAAATCACCTATGAAATCTGACAATAACTGTCTCATAAATGTTGTTTCTTATGCTCCAATAGCATTATCAAAATAAACTTATTTTCAGGATAGACCTGTCAGTGCGCATGCACAGTCCTAAG
>NW_015693198.1:0-223 GCF_001515625.1 Sinocyclocheilus rhinocerous
TTGATCTAGAGAGTCCAGAGAATTGCGCTGCAGTGGTTTGATCGAAATTAAGCAAAAAACCTAGGACTAGTTTTCAAAAGTAGGTTTTTAACGTAATTGAGAATATTTAACGAACGATTTGATTGACAGCAATAGTTTTTGAGGCAAAGTTACTCGATATGAGAAGATCTATCAAATTATATGCATATTGTGTTGATGTGTGAACAATCGCGCAATATACAAT
>NW_015693199.1:0-223 GCF_001515625.1 Sinocyclocheilus rhinocerous
GCTTTATAGTTGAAATTGAAGCTGTAAGTCTATCTCTTTGAATGGGGAAACATCAAGTTCTTCACAACTGTTCGTCAAGCTTAAGACTAAATTTCATATTTGAAATCACCTATGAAATCTGACAATAACTGTCTCATAAATGTTGTTTCTTATGCTCCAATAGCATTATAAAAATAACCTTATTTTCAGGATAGACCTGTCAGTGCGCATGCACAGTCCTAAG
>NW_015693200.1:0-223 GCF_001515625.1 Sinocyclocheilus rhinocerous
ACCGGTTGCTAAGAAACAGACAGAGAGATGGATTGAGAAGGAATAGTCGATCAATTCTACAGAGAGAGAGAGAGTGGTCCATTTTGCATTTTTCCCTTTTCGTTTCTTTTCTTCTTGTTTACAAAGAATATATATATATGTATTTGCATATGTATGTATAATACACACACACACACACACACACATGTATATATTTGCATATGTATGTATAATACACACACAC
>NW_015693201.1:0-223 GCF_001515625.1 Sinocyclocheilus rhinocerous
ACATGACAGCGTTTTTGTTATTGCATTTCATCTGTGTGTTTTTAAGCGCAAATAATTTAAGTAATAAAAAGATTCACAGGCTTTCCCAGATGCAGTAACTTTTTATTATTTATTGCTGATACTTAGTGCCAATTTCCCAAAAATGTAAGATATTGCTAATATCTTTGAACATGCAGCAACACCCACAGATATTGTGGTTATGGCTAAGGTATAAACCTGTTTT
>NW_015693202.1:0-223 GCF_001515625.1 Sinocyclocheilus rhinocerous
GCCAGCAATGCCAAAGGAACTACAACAGTTATTTGTTTAACCCCATAATATACAATCATACACTTAATATTTCACTATTAAAAAATTATTTTCAGAGGGAAAATAATTTATGATATTAACAACGTTAAAGTTTATCTCTTACCACATCCCAAAAACGATTGAAATGAAAAATGGTTTTGAAGAAAAAATATATTTCTTGCTGTCTTTGAACTTCACTCTGACA
>NW_015693203.1:0-223 GCF_001515625.1 Sinocyclocheilus rhinocerous
AATGATATAAACAATCACGTAGCTGAGATTTGCTATATAGCATATCGCTTTACGTGTAATGAAATAGCGAATCGTTCAGCAGTTTTGTTAAAAAAAAATATTAGTTTGAAACGACAGATTTGTTCAGGCAATATAATGAAGCAAATTTTGAAATTATGTAGACGTTTTTCTTCGGAATAATGTGCAGTGATGAACCGTACACAATAAGACAGAAACGTACAAT
>NW_015693204.1:0-223 GCF_001515625.1 Sinocyclocheilus rhinocerous
CAGTTTTAAGGCAGCTTTAATCGCCTTTTTTGGTAACTTCATGACAACATTACTATGACATTGCATGCTCGTAGTTTCTTTCACGCTTTAATATGAAATGAGGCTACAGCGCGTGCTGCTGCATTTGTGCGTGCAATTGAAGAGCATGTGCTACGAGCACAGAATAACGGCTGACAGGACAGGAAAATTGGTTTTTACTGACATACGGCCTGACAGCATCTCA
>NW_015693205.1:0-223 GCF_001515625.1 Sinocyclocheilus rhinocerous
AAAAAAATTATAAAAATGAAAAGTGAAAATATCAAAATAAAAGCTAATATTAAATATAAATACATACTATAATAGGATATAGAAAAATACACAAATAAGAGAGAGACAGAGAGAGGGAGGTGGAAAAGAGAGTAAAAAAGAAGAAAAAATAACATTTTAATTATTCAGCAGAAAAAAGCTGATATTCATTACCTCAAATTCTGTAGGCCACTGAAGTATCAAA
>NW_015693206.1:0-223 GCF_001515625.1 Sinocyclocheilus rhinocerous
AAAAAAATTATAAAAATGAAAAGTGAAAATATCAAAATAAAAGC
Source organism: Sinocyclocheilus rhinocerous (assembly GCF_001515625.1). Classification (NCBI taxonomy): domain Eukaryota; kingdom Metazoa; phylum Chordata; class Actinopteri; order Cypriniformes; family Cyprinidae; genus Sinocyclocheilus; species Sinocyclocheilus rhinocerous. The sequence goes on from NW_015693206.1 coordinate 45, forward strand.
TCATATTAAATATAAATACATACTTTAATAGGATATAGAAAAATACACAAATAAGAGAGAGACAGAGAGAGGGAGGTGGAAAAGAGAGTAAAAAATAAGAAAAAATAATATTTTAATTATTCAGCAGAAAAAATCTGATATTCATTACCTCAAATTCTGTAGGCCACTGAAGTATCAAA
>NW_015693207.1:0-223 GCF_001515625.1 Sinocyclocheilus rhinocerous
ATATATATATTGTTCACAATAAGATGCATTTAGAAAACAGAGTGAATTGTCCATTTTATGCGAACTTTAAAAACAATCAAGCATATGCATTAAGCAAATGTTTGATTACTTTAAACTGTTGGTGCCAAGAATATCTTTGAAAAAACTGCACAGTTTTTGATAGTCTAACCTTTACTTCCTGTTTCTAGGGTGGATATTAATAAAGACAGGAGTGTCAGTGCTA
>NW_015693208.1:0-219 GCF_001515625.1 Sinocyclocheilus rhinocerous
TATATATATATATATATATATATATATATATGTAATCTGAGATAAAATTGATGCTTAAATTAAATATAATTTCATTAAGACTATGAAAGAGCACCTCTGAGTGATGCAATTTTTCTTCTGGTTTTTCTGAGAAACGTCCTACAGTATTTGTGTGTGTGTGTGTGTGTGTGTGTGTGTGTGTGTGACCGAGCGTAGATGAGCTAAGAGGGTCCTCTTTTC
>NW_015693209.1:0-223 GCF_001515625.1 Sinocyclocheilus rhinocerous
TGGTCATTAATCTTTAAGCACAACTTCTCCCCTCACTGGTACTTCCTTTGGAACAATCAAGACATTGTATATAAGAGAAAATCTTTGTTTTTTAGTAGTTGGTTTGAGAAAAACAAACCCAGTTTCCCAGTTATTGAACTCAGAAGGTCTTATTTTAAGTTACGAAGAATTCTTATGCAAATTTAATTTTCCAGTAACTCCCAAAGAATTCTCCATTGTCATG
>NW_015693210.1:0-223 GCF_001515625.1 Sinocyclocheilus rhinocerous
CACTCATTGGCCGAGCGGCAAACCAAACCTATATACCCTTCTCTGGATGGGTGGAGCTGAAATTCCAACTAGGGCCAAAAAGAGGGTCCCAGGCAGAACTCCTGGTGCCTGTGCTTGTCTCACATGAACAAGGCGTGGGGCAGCCCCCAATCATTGGCTACAATGTTATTCAGCAGCCGGTGACAGAGGGAATGGAGCAGCACCCTGATGTTATCCCAGAAGT
>NW_015693211.1:0-223 GCF_001515625.1 Sinocyclocheilus rhinocerous
ACCGGTATTCGGTATGAACCGGTATACCGCCCAGCACTAAGTTCATGCTGTTAAAGGCCCTTCTAAAAAATACAGACCTAAACATTTGGAGTAGGACTTACTTTTTAAAAAATGGGAAATAATTTTCGCTCGGTAATTGCTAGGAAATTTCACAAAAAAAACAAAAAACAAAGAAACAGCACATTAAATTAAGCATGAAATTTTAATTGCAGCATAATATATA
>NW_015693212.1:0-223 GCF_001515625.1 Sinocyclocheilus rhinocerous
ATATATTTCCCTATACAATAAATATATAAAACTTCATTTGATCAATTTTCTTATAATTTTGGCAACAAGGTTGAAAGATAGAACTTGATGAATGCAGTCAACATTACTTTTCATGCTTATTCGAGTTTTCAGAATGAGAGCATGTGAGGGTGTCATTTCAAAATAGGGCTGGGTGATATGGCCAAAAATATTATTGCAATATGCAATATCAACATTTATCATG
>NW_015693213.1:0-223 GCF_001515625.1 Sinocyclocheilus rhinocerous
ACTAAAGGGGACAAAATTGCTAGTTCAAATTGGGATAAATAAAAGGGTCTATAAGATGATAAAAATGAATTTGTAAGTTGAATACATCAATAAAAAGTTACAATGTTTATTTGTTTGGGTTTTTGTTCTACAAACAATATTTGACATGGTTTTTCTTGTGACACTGAAGACTGGAGTAATAGCTGCTGAAAACTCAGCTTTGCATCACAGGAATAAATTACAA
>NW_015693214.1:0-223 GCF_001515625.1 Sinocyclocheilus rhinocerous
CAAATGTGCAGGTTTTTGCATGGATTTCTGGAAATGCTGCTTATCCCTTGTTTTATACTTTTTACATATTGAAAAAAATGTTAACAGTATTTCACTGTAATATATATGTATTGCTTTGTTAAATATAATATATATATTTTATGTAAATTATAAGATCATTTCCTACATGTTTTAAAGTACATTTTAATTTTAAACTTTGATATAATTTTCACTGTATATGGTA
>NW_015693215.1:0-223 GCF_001515625.1 Sinocyclocheilus rhinocerous
ATACAATATAATTTATTATTCAGTGCTTTAAGTGTTTCAAGTAGGCCTATTTTTTTTTTCGTAATTTGTGGCTGTTTACTTGTCTTAAGTATAAACTTGTTTTTACTTAGGCTAGTATTTTTTATTTTAATTTAATTTTTTAAAATATTGAAATTGGTAACAAGAATTATGAAATTTGAATGCATCAAAATTTTGATAGGACAAAAATCCTATTTAAAGCTAT
>NW_015693216.1:0-223 GCF_001515625.1 Sinocyclocheilus rhinocerous
ATATCGATTCTCGTATCGCATGGAGAAGGACAACAATATATCGCCCTATCGATGTTTTGTCCCACCCCCATTTAGCAGATCTTTTCTCCAAAGCAACTTGCGCACAAAACACAACATAATTCTCCCTTTCACCAATGAAAAACACAAGCCGAACACATTTCCAAGAGACGTTTCATCGGTAATCCCCATTCACTTCCAATAAAACATTTTGTTCCCACACTTT
>NW_015693217.1:0-223 GCF_001515625.1 Sinocyclocheilus rhinocerous
ATAAAAGCCCTCCAAAAACTCATATTCTACATGTTCTGCCTGTGATTTTTGAATAGCTCTAAAATGGAAACTCCCTGTTTCCACAGACCAGTTTCATTTCAGATTAATAGTCCACTACCCCAGGGTGTCACTCAGCAGGTTTCAGGACGATCTAATGTTGCATTACAAAATAAAAGCCCTCCAAAAACTCATATGACCAGTTTTGTCTTTGATTTTGGATAGC
>NW_015693218.1:0-223 GCF_001515625.1 Sinocyclocheilus rhinocerous
AAAATCTATGTGTGAGCCTTGTGATGGACTGGCCGTTCATCCAGGAAGTTTCCTCACCTGTGGCTCAATCCAACTCCCCACGACCCTAATAGGGACATATAGGTTTGGATAGATGGATGATTTCTTAAAAGTTTTATTTAAAGATATAGTTCACAACTCTGAAGGTGTTTTTTTTTTTAATTAATAAAAAATTTCAGAACAAAAAGTTCAAATTGAAAAATTA
>NW_015693219.1:0-223 GCF_001515625.1 Sinocyclocheilus rhinocerous
ATACATTTGGTCTTTGGTAAATCTAGAAAAGATGATGCTGTATTGACTATGACTGAAGGCTTGTGCACACCGGGACAATTATCGCGCGCGATTATCGCTGACGTTTAACGCCTCATGACTAAACAGAGGGCGCCAATGTGAGTGTGCACACCGACGTGCAAAACGACAGGCGTAAAACGCACAAAACGGTCTTGCCGAGCACACATTGATACCTAACGACGAA
>NW_015693220.1:0-223 GCF_001515625.1 Sinocyclocheilus rhinocerous
AATATATTTACAAAGAGTCACTACAAGAATGCTTATTATGAACAAATTTTTTTTATATTTTATGGAATAATTATTTACAATATAACGCCCATACTAAACAACCTCAAACATTATGGATCTTGAATTTGTTACCACTTGGTCAAGCACGGCGATTCGCTTAGGTGACCTGGAGAAGAAAGCAGAAAATCCACCAAGGTCAGAAAAAAAAGTACCGATTCTGGGG
>NW_015693221.1:0-223 GCF_001515625.1 Sinocyclocheilus rhinocerous
ATATTGTTGCTGTCCATTCTGCCAGATTTTGTGAGGCTTCCCAATTATTTGATTTTTTAAGTCTCTCAAAATATCCCCAGTTGTGTTAGTAAAAATACAGTAAGAGTGATTCATTAGCCCCTTACAGAGGAATCTTTCCCTCTTTCACCTTCCATTTTCATCCCTCCTGCTAATTACTAGAACTAGCTGACCTTCCCAATATCCTAGTTTCCCAGCTACGTTA
>NW_015693222.1:0-223 GCF_001515625.1 Sinocyclocheilus rhinocerous
TCAAATATACAGCAATTTGTCAGTATAGAGACCTCAAGAAAGCCGCTGTTTTACACAAATGTGTGAAGACACAAATAATGCAGAAACAGGCATTAATCTATCAAGGATAGAAGCCATTGACAGAAAGATCATAGGAATTGTGTCCCATGTATATCTCTTTATGAGTTTGTAACCATCATTTAATTGGTCACTTGTGCACAATATTGCAGAATATTGCTTAGAC
>NW_015693223.1:0-223 GCF_001515625.1 Sinocyclocheilus rhinocerous
ATTTTTTGTCTTGTTTCCAGCCAAAATATCTAAAAATTCTTAAATTACAAGTAAAAATTATTGTCTTGTTTCCAGAAAAAAACAAGTCAAAATTAAGTGAATTTTGGCTTGAAACAAGAAAAATAATCTGCCAATGGGGTAAGCAAAATATTCTTGTTTTCTGTTTGAAATAAGATTCTTTTGCTTACCCCATTGGCAGATTATTTTGCTTGTTCTAAGCAAA
>NW_015693224.1:0-223 GCF_001515625.1 Sinocyclocheilus rhinocerous
GTGATCATAAAGTGCAGATTTGAGATTCAGGTACAATATGACAAAGACCTCACTGAGAGAGCTACAGGACAGTGGTTCAAGAACGGGACTGATGTGAACAACAATCTAGTGTTTAATTCAAGCACATCAAGCCAGAACTCCTTGAAAGGGAAAATAACTGGAAAATTAAAAGACAAGAACTGTACCACTGTTTTTCATGACCTCAGATCAAATCACATTGGTC
>NW_015693225.1:0-223 GCF_001515625.1 Sinocyclocheilus rhinocerous
ATATCGGTATCGGTACTCTGTATCGGCAAGTACCAAAAATAAAAGGATCGGTATCAGGCGAGTACTGGAAAAAGTGATATCAGTGCATCCCTAATATATATATTAGGGGTGTAACGGTACACAGAAATCACGGTTTGGTACGTACCTTGGTTTTGGGGTCACGGTTTGATACAAATTCGGTACAACAGGACATTTTTTTTTTTTTCATTTATTTTGAAAAGAC
>NW_015693226.1:0-223 GCF_001515625.1 Sinocyclocheilus rhinocerous
ATATATAGATAGATATTTATATATATATATATATATATTTTAATATATATTATTGCTTTTATGCAGCTATAGGACACATTCAGTTGATCAGAAGTAAAGTAAAGTAACACATTTATAATGTAATGTAAAGATTTCTGTCATTTCCACAAAAACACAGTATTAAGCAGCACGACTGTTTTCAACATTGATAATAATGAGAAATATTTTTGAGCACCAAATCAGC
>NW_015693227.1:0-223 GCF_001515625.1 Sinocyclocheilus rhinocerous
AGTGCAAAGAGCTGGATTCCTACCTTGGTAGTACACATGTGTCAACATATTTGAAGAATCATTGGATTTCTTGGGGGGACTTGTGGTCCAATTTTGGCAGATCATTCAATCATGAAAACAGTGAAACCAACAACAAGGCAGAAAGGTACAGGATTTTAGGCCTATTTATTTGAATAATGAACATGCATTCTTCTTGTCCCTAAAACTAGTGAAGTTGTTTACT
>NW_015693228.1:0-223 GCF_001515625.1 Sinocyclocheilus rhinocerous
ATCATGACAGCATTAGAAGCAAAGTATTTAATAAGAAGAGTTCATGTCATTTTGAAAACTTGTATTGTTGAATAATTAATAAGAATGTTTGCTCATTGTTTGCTGACTGGCTGGTTTGTGATAAGCTACCTAATTAAAGTTTGAATGTCAAATTTCTAACCATTGCATTTGTTTGACATGTTAACATCTTAATGACATTTCCTGCATTTGCTATACTTCATGT
>NW_015693229.1:0-223 GCF_001515625.1 Sinocyclocheilus rhinocerous
GCAAGGCTTGTGGGTTGCTCCCGGTCAGCAGTGGTGAGAAGTTACCAACAGTGCTGAGAGGAGGGACAAAGCACAAAGCGGTGACAGAGGGTCATTCAATGCACAAGGGCAATGAAAGCTATCCCGTCTGGTCAGAGCCAGCAGAAGGTTAACGTGGCACAAATGCTACTTACCTAAACATTGTTCCAAACCAGGCGCACCCCTTCATGACAATAGTGTTCCC
>NW_015693230.1:0-223 GCF_001515625.1 Sinocyclocheilus rhinocerous
AGCTGTAAAAGACAACTGCCTCTTTATGAGGAACAGTATGCTGACAGGATTATTGATCCTTCCCATAACCCCATCAAGTTGCTTTCATGTTCACCGTTAAAGTGCCACAATATTAAAATTGAAGTTTAGTACTTTTAGTTCATGTCCGTTAGCTTTGAGAGCATATATATGCTAGTGCACTCTTAAAAGTTGTCATTTTTAATAGATATAGGCTAAGCATTTA
>NW_015693231.1:0-223 GCF_001515625.1 Sinocyclocheilus rhinocerous
ATATATTCCAGTCTCAGCATTCCCAATTTAAACCCAAATAACCATAACACTCCAATATTAAATGACTTTCATGCACAGGTAATTTAAAAACAATAATGCATAGAACAGTAATTCTTTAATACTTAAAAGGAAACTGCATTCACATATTAAATTACGGTAACACTTTCTATGAAGCCCATATTTATAATACATCATAAGGGTATTCTTAAGGCATTATAATGAA
>NW_015693232.1:0-223 GCF_001515625.1 Sinocyclocheilus rhinocerous
ATCATCTACAGACACATACAGTCAGATCATCTACAGACACACACAATCAGATCATCAATGGTCAAATCATCTACAGACACACAGTCAGATCATCTATAGAGACACACAGTCAGATCATCTACATACACAGTCAGATCATCTTCAGACATACACAGTCAGGTTATCTACAGACAGACAAAGTCAGGTCATCTACAGACACACAGTCAGATCATCTACAGACATA
>NW_015693233.1:0-223 GCF_001515625.1 Sinocyclocheilus rhinocerous
ATCTATCTATCTATCTATCTATACATGTATTCATCCATCTGTCCACCCATCTATTATCCATCCATCCATCTGACCATCCATTCATCCATCCATCAATTTATATATTTATCCATTAATCCACTTATACATCTCCATCCATTCATCCATCATCTATCCATCCATACCTCTATCTATCCACCCATCTATACATCTATTCATCCATCTGTCCACCCGTCTATCATCC
>NW_015693234.1:0-223 GCF_001515625.1 Sinocyclocheilus rhinocerous
TCAAGTCCGCCGGCCGTTCCTCAGGCAAGCCCGCTGGCCGCAGCATTCTCAAGCACGCCGGCTGCTCCGAAGTCTAGCCCGCCGGCCGTTCCTCGGTCAAGCCCACCGGCCGTTCCTCAGTCAAGCCCACCGATCCTTGCCGTTCCAGTCCCTGAGTTTAGCCCAGAGAGGGCTTTTATCCCCGAGTTTAGACCAGAGAGGGCTCCAGTCCCCGAGTTTAGCC
>NW_015693235.1:0-223 GCF_001515625.1 Sinocyclocheilus rhinocerous
AAATCAAAATAACAACATATGGCAGTCGCACATCAGTCAAAAAGCACAGCGCAGTGCCGTGTTGCGTCTAGGAGAACTCACAGGTATTACACACACACACTCCTTGTATTCCATTCGGAAGGGCTCATACCTATCGCCTAATCCCTTCAAAGGGTTTACCCTCCAGAGTGAGAGCTTAGAAGGGTTGAAGGGTGTAGGGGTCAAAAAAAAATTTTTTTTGGAA
>NW_015693236.1:0-223 GCF_001515625.1 Sinocyclocheilus rhinocerous
ATCCATCCATCCATCCATCCATCATCCATCCATCCATCATCCATCTGTCATCCACCCATCCATCCATCATCATCCATCCATCCAATCGTCATCAGCCATCCCATCATCATCCATCCATCCAATCATCCATCAATCCATCCATCCATCCATCCATCATCAATCCATCCCATCATTATCAATCCATTCAATCGTCATCATCCATCCATCATCATCCATCTATCCA
>NW_015693237.1:0-223 GCF_001515625.1 Sinocyclocheilus rhinocerous
ATCTCCGTTCCCCGCCGGTTCCCAGGAATTAATCGCCAGTGCCACCCCCGACCCAAAGCCCAGCCCACCATCTCCCCGATGCGCGGAGCGCATGCCCAAGCCCACCGCTGACGGAGAGCCAGAGCCCGCTGCGACCGACGAGCCATCGCCAGAGAGAGAGACCGTGCTGAGGATCGCCCCAGAGCCCGTGACGTCAGACCAGGTGCGAGAGCCGGCTACAGAG
>NW_015693238.1:0-223 GCF_001515625.1 Sinocyclocheilus rhinocerous
AATAATCCCACATATTACCATGAATAAAAATATATTAAAGAACATGTATGCATTTGGCAAAAAGGTTTTGTTGACGACACCTTACGAAAATCAACCACAGTTTTATACTAGTAAAACTAATGCAAGTGCAACTCTGGTGTCACTGGTGTATCTTTCATACTTGTCTTTGTGAGCAGGTGTGTAATTTACATTAAGATCTTAATTAAAATCTTACAATTTACAT
>NW_015693239.1:0-223 GCF_001515625.1 Sinocyclocheilus rhinocerous
ACTTCCAGGCAGGTGTGTTGAGGCAAGTTAAGGCGAGCTAAACTTTGCAGGACACCGGCCCTCCAGGACCGAGTTTGGGGACCCCTGTATTAGGGCAAACGCAGGATGTGCCGTTACTGTAAATGCTCTTTACCACCAGCAGGTGGCGTAGATGAATAATGGTTTCTCAGCAAGCACATTCTTCTTCTTCTTCTTCTTCTTTTTGTTCAATGGCCGTTCACTC
>NW_015693240.1:0-223 GCF_001515625.1 Sinocyclocheilus rhinocerous
CTCACCTACCTGTGATTTTCTAATGATCTTGAAGACACTGATTAGCATTCTCAGGTGTGTTTGGTTAGGGTTAGAGCTAAAATCTGCAGGAAAGTGGATCTCGTGAGCCAGATTTGAGGATCCCTGCTTTAAGGAACTGAAGGTGTATCTGTTGTGTCCACTAGAGGGTGGAAAAGCGCTGTTTATGAAAAAGAAAGACTGTTCTGTGATCACAATGCATGTC
>NW_015693241.1:0-223 GCF_001515625.1 Sinocyclocheilus rhinocerous
ATTAACATTTCTCTGTCATGTTAACAGTATAAAATCAATTCTCTGCAGTGTCCTTCTCAAGTAGACCATTTAGTTCAATCTCATATTATCGCAAATTATGTTCATTTAATAAAAACACAGTTCTGTAATCTTTTGTATTCGTTTACAACAATAAAATCTTCAAATATTGGTTTCCTGAATTTTACTCTTATGTTATAAAACACATTTCATCATAACTCCTTTA
>NW_015693242.1:0-223 GCF_001515625.1 Sinocyclocheilus rhinocerous
ATTAGTTTTCCACATATTGGCGATCATGAGACCGCCTTTCCGCCGATTGAGCAACCAAATCTGAACTTATGACGTCATCAGTTGTACCTCAGTTCTGTTCAACAAAATAATAGTCCTCTGCTGCTATAAAAGTAACAATTCTTAAACTGTACAGGGCAGGTCCTAGATTGGGCTTTCTTCTGTGCAACCTAACACGTTTCACAGAAATATTTATTTCAGAAAT
>NW_015693243.1:0-223 GCF_001515625.1 Sinocyclocheilus rhinocerous
ATTCACTTCAAATGAGCAATGCTGTTTTAAAGACGTTATGATTGCAGTACATGGAAGTTTTAGTAGCTTTTAACACATTTGAGAGTGATCTACCTGAAGATGTTAAACATAACCGTGAGCAGCAGAATGCAGTTGGAAGTCAATGTCATCCTGTAGGTCATGTTAACAGTAGAAGCTTCGACAATGTCAGATGTGACCGCTGCTTAAAACAACTTATTTTATT
>NW_015693244.1:0-223 GCF_001515625.1 Sinocyclocheilus rhinocerous
TTCTTAAAGGGGCAGCACTCAACATCCCGGCCCCCAATGACCCAAACAGGTCATTCAAAGAAAGGAAGGGTGATGCCTCAACTAAACTAGTTCAACTCATAAAATTGGCTTCCAGGAGACAGATTTTATCCACAGGACGGCTGAAGACTCCTGCCTGTGTTTTCACTTCCACAGTACGCACAAGTCCATCTGTACCTGGATAAACTTGAGTAATCAGACCTAG
>NW_015693245.1:0-223 GCF_001515625.1 Sinocyclocheilus rhinocerous
AGGCTAACAAAAACATTATAATGCAACGACACCTACATCGTCATCTCGTGCGCCGCTGATAAAGCTGCCTCCTTAATGCACACCTAAAATTCGAATGCACCGTTTTTGCATTCGAATGTGGATTTAAATTTTTAATTTGACAAATATTCGAAATTCGAAAAAAAAATTGACAGCCATAACACACACACACACACACACATCAGAGACACACCGAGACACACAC
>NW_015693246.1:0-223 GCF_001515625.1 Sinocyclocheilus rhinocerous
AACACGCTGTTTTTCGGGCCTGTCTCTTTAAATGCAAATGAGCTGATGCCCCCCCCCTTTCCAGAATCTAGCTGCTCCATTACAGCTCATACCTGCTAAAAACATCTGTTTTGTTTCTGATTATCATGTGTATCGCGCTGAAATCATGCATTTTAAACAATATTAGTTTAAACTTCTTATATACTGTTTTCTGAGTGCACACATCCGAAGCACACGGACAGAA
>NW_015693247.1:0-223 GCF_001515625.1 Sinocyclocheilus rhinocerous
CATCTTTGCAAGGCACAGAACTCTTCTGTTGCATTAAGGAATATTCACAGACTTTTTGACAAGACTCAGAGCTGGCATTAATGCATTTCATAATAACGATGTTATGAGATTGATGTTTAAAATATAAAGTTTTGAATATAGAAATATTAAACGATTTAAATGACTCAATTTATACTTTAAAATGAAACTGAAACCGCCAGTAGGTGGCAGCATGTCACTGCCT
>NW_015693248.1:0-223 GCF_001515625.1 Sinocyclocheilus rhinocerous
GCTTATTTCCATCAGTTGCAAAGCCAACCTTTCTCATTTAAATCAGATATTTACATATTACCTTATTTCAGCTTTATTTCAATAAATAATTTTAAAAAAAAAATAGTTTTAGTTAATAACAATATTTCCATTTTTAGGTCAACAATCCCTTTAAGAGCTTAAAAGGTATAAAAAAATCGTATCACATGGCTTTCTGGAATACTTGATTCTGATTCAGTTGCTT
>NW_015693249.1:0-223 GCF_001515625.1 Sinocyclocheilus rhinocerous
ACATGCCAGCAGACTGAAGTTTCTGTCTGCAGCCAAATGTTAGGTTTGTCAGAAGTGGGATTCGTACCCACGCCTCCAGAGGAGACTGTGACCTGAACGCAGTGCTTTAGACTGCTCGGCCATCCTGACACTTGTGCTCTGCAAGCGCTGACTTGTTGGAGCTACACCTAAAAGCAAAGACCTAAAAGATAGTGATTCTCTGTTCAGCCCCATCAGCCCACAG
>NW_015693250.1:0-223 GCF_001515625.1 Sinocyclocheilus rhinocerous
AGCATAATCTGATAGGTAGCATTATTTGTCAGAACACCGGCGCGCTGTAGTCTTTATAATTTCATATCAAAGCGCGAAAGAAACGACGTGCATGCAGTGTCGTGGTCAGTTAAGTCATGAAAGCGATTAAAGCTGCCTTAAAACTGTGCATGCATGTATTAGGCTATATGTTAACTTATATATGAGTCACATTTAAGAACTCTGAAATGGATTTCAAAACTGT
>NW_015693251.1:0-223 GCF_001515625.1 Sinocyclocheilus rhinocerous
ATTTAGGATGGTTTCTGCGCAACATTTTATAAATGAGGCCCCTGGAGTCTGGGGATGAGGACTCGGCTGCGTTGCCCCCTTCGGAGAGAGTAGCGTTGTCGAGCCTGACCCAGAATTGACAGCTATGCTTTCCCGGGCCATTGGGAGCCACTGTGTCCCGAGCTGTCGAGGTTAGATGACTGGTGTCTCGGGGCGGCCCGGGCTGGTTCTCAGCCCCCCGACC
>NW_015693252.1:0-223 GCF_001515625.1 Sinocyclocheilus rhinocerous
ATTTCAGTAAGTTCTTCTGTTTATTAATAATACGCTCTTCTCACATAAATTAGTGCTTTATTTGATCAAGTTAAGAATTTACATCAAGAATTGTTCACAGAAGTTTACATACATTTATTTAAACATTTTAGAAATAAAGAAACATTATAAAGGGAAATAATTTTTTTTTTTTGTCTGACCGAAATATATAATAGAAACAAAATCAGTGCAAAATCCTCAGGAG
>NW_015693253.1:0-223 GCF_001515625.1 Sinocyclocheilus rhinocerous
ATACTGATACATGTTTTTCCCACACACTCCAGTATGACTTTTTGTGCAACCAAAAGGAGGGAGTTCAGCGGATCAATATAACACAGCAGGTTGATGATGGAAATGAGCATGTAGTGCTTTTGAGGTAAGAGAATTTCTCCTCCAGTATCCGAATTGTTTGAGATCATAGAGGTTCAATTGAATCAGATGTCTACCAATTGTATAAGGGGCATGGGAAAAGTGC
>NW_015693254.1:0-223 GCF_001515625.1 Sinocyclocheilus rhinocerous
ATACTGATACATGTTTTTCCCACACACTCCAGTATGACTTTTTGTACAACCAAAAGGAGGGAGTTCAGCGGATCAATATAACACAGCAGGTTGCTGATGGAAATGAGCATGTAGTGCTTTTGAGGTAAGAGAATTTCTCCTCCAGTATCCGAATTGTTTGAGATCATAGAGGTTCAAATGAATCAGATGTCTACCAATTGTATAAGGGGCATGGGAAAAGTGC
>NW_015693255.1:0-223 GCF_001515625.1 Sinocyclocheilus rhinocerous
TACATCATTTATGAAACATTTTTTTTCTGAAACATTTTAGTTTGGCTGTTCATTTAACATTTCTTAAAATTTTAGACAAACTAACAATGTTCTCAAAACGTTAGCAGAAAAACTTTATTTATACATTGCTCTTGGACTTTTTTTTCTAAAATGTTTTAGTTGGACTTTTTTTTCTCATTTTTTTTTTTAAATTTTAGACAAACTAATGATGTCTCAAAACGTT
>NW_015693256.1:0-223 GCF_001515625.1 Sinocyclocheilus rhinocerous
AGAAGACAAAAGCTGTGTGTTTGTAAGAAACAAATCCATCAAGACATTAAGGCGTTTTAACTGTAAACCTTTGCTTCTAGATAAAATATCAGAATTCATAATAACGCTTCCTCCAGTTGAAAATCTGTCTCCTGTTATCTCTCATATCAAAATCCACACACATATTTGTTTAGAGCTGATTTGGACTGATCTGTGCAGATTTCTCTCCTGATTCAGACCAGAT
>NW_015693257.1:0-223 GCF_001515625.1 Sinocyclocheilus rhinocerous
CTTAATGATTATACATCTCCAATTATGCATGGCTCTAAAATGCATAATTTTCATATGGTCTATCAATTATTTTCTGGTTGGAGTTATTAGACACTGATGCAAGAGATGGTACATAGCTCTGCTTTTGTACAATCAGTGATAGACAATTTATATTTTGACCCAGTGCTTTTGGTACAGAGTGTGTTTAACTCATATATGACCTCATGACCTTTTTATAGACCCT
>NW_015693258.1:0-223 GCF_001515625.1 Sinocyclocheilus rhinocerous
CACAGAAACAGATGGGCGGGGCTTAGCGACAGAAACTTGTTGTAACTGTCTAAATAAAAAAGTTTCGATTTTTTAATGTTCACCTCGCGGTTTAAATCAATATATATATATAAACAATTTCAGTGTTTTTGTTTAGCTGCAAATTATTATTTTCTGATGACTCAAGAGCGCTAAGCGTCGTGCGTGACGTAATACGTGTTACTTTTCTCAGCGCTGATCGTGA
>NW_015693259.1:0-223 GCF_001515625.1 Sinocyclocheilus rhinocerous
GACCCCTTTAAGTTCTGATTTATTTATAAAGCACATTTAAAAACAACCTTGGTTGACCAACATACTGTACTGTACATAAAGTTATAGGCCTATACAAATGCAGTTACAAAAGGTTAAAAGTGCAAGAGAAAATATGAGTTTTTAACAGATTTGAACTCATGTAATCATCATTCAATTCAATTCAAATCAAGTTTATTTGTATAGCGCTTTTCACGATACAAAT
>NW_015693260.1:0-223 GCF_001515625.1 Sinocyclocheilus rhinocerous
ATATTATTACTTTTGTAATGCGTTACTCCCAACACTGGTCATAACTACACCATATCAATAATGAAGAAACTGTAAAGTTCAAGCATTCAGTCAAGTTCAGCTTTGACCACTGGGGGGCCAGAGACTTTAAAAACTCTTACCTGTGTGGGGGAAAGTTACTTGTAAAAGTAATGCATTAATATCAACCCTCTACATTGCGAGTAAATCACTCGCATATGCAACT
>NW_015693261.1:0-223 GCF_001515625.1 Sinocyclocheilus rhinocerous
ATTTTTTTTCCCTTAAGCTAGTCTAAATTTTCACAACCACGTGCGCGCTAAGCAATGAAACCGTCACAGAAGCTAACTTTAGGCAGAATACTGGTCAGTAAAAACAAAGCAATTGGAGATACCAGATATACAGACAGGCTCGGCTCCACATTCACTACTGTATTTTTTGTAATCAAGCGTAGAATAACTGCCATTTGTTCAGCTAAGGGGAGAGAGAGAGAGA
>NW_015693262.1:0-223 GCF_001515625.1 Sinocyclocheilus rhinocerous
ATTTCCCTACTGTAGTGTAAAGCAAAAATAATATACCTATGAAATGTTAATTTTCATTTATTTTACAGTGCAATTGTTTTACATTGGCTATTACTGTAATTGTTGTTATTATTATTATATTCTAATTTGTTTGGCTCTTAAAACACCAGTGTGAATGTAATTTAGACTGAGACAATATATCAATTCACTGACTTTTTTCTGACTTAAGTTTTCTTAGTTAAGA
>NW_015693263.1:0-223 GCF_001515625.1 Sinocyclocheilus rhinocerous
AAGACACGTTAAACATAGACAGAACAGACATGATTGTCTGTATATGTATTTATTTATTTGACAAAATCTGCTAGTTGAAGAATGGTACTTTAGTAATTTGCTTAAAAAATAAAATTTTAATAAAAATGATTTGTATTTCTTAAAACATTCATTATGTAGTAACTATTTTATAAAAGCTATAAGGCTGTGCTGCTGGTTCTTCTAAGGATGTCCTTTAACTGTG
>NW_015693264.1:0-223 GCF_001515625.1 Sinocyclocheilus rhinocerous
ATATTTCAGACATGTATAATATTATAATATTTGGTTAAGTTGCAGTTATTTTTACTTATATGCTTACAGTTTTTCTTAATATTTAGAATTTTAGCTTTTATTTTTGTATTTTTAGTTTTTAGTTTAAGTTTAATTTTGAGTAATTTGTTGAATGCTTTATCATTTTTATTAGTTGTTTTTTATTCTAAATAGGTTTAATTGATTTCAGATTTAGTTTTTTCAG
>NW_015693265.1:0-223 GCF_001515625.1 Sinocyclocheilus rhinocerous
TTTTATTCTACAACAGAAATTGTTTACAACCATTTGAAAGGCAAACCTTGTATAGGAGGTACGTTTGTTTGTTTTGGAGTGATTGTCTTCCAAAAACATTCAGTCATGTGCCAAACCAACTTTATGTGAAATACTTGATATGGGTGATTCAATTAACATTCAATTACTTATAACAATTTTTCTCTCTTCAGCGATTTTGGACTGTCTGGATGGAAATAAGAAA
>NW_015693266.1:0-223 GCF_001515625.1 Sinocyclocheilus rhinocerous
ATTTGGTGTCGGTTACCAATATATAAATATACTGTCTGTTTGCTCATGGTACTTATAAACCATCATCAAAATATTAGATATTTCCAACATTTTCATTCTGTTTCATTTAGAACAGGACATATGTTTTAAGAATTAATATTCAAAGAATTACATAATAAGCCAATATAATGGACAGTAAGAGCATATATAGGGAACGAGCTGTCCTATATACCAGGCACTGCTG
>NW_015693267.1:0-223 GCF_001515625.1 Sinocyclocheilus rhinocerous
AATCTCCATAAATCATCATTAGGAGAATGTCCTGACATCCTGCTCATTAATCATAAGGTGGGATTTGCTTTCCTCTTTAGTTACTCAAACCTCAGATCTACAAATATTCCTCTGCTTGTAATGTCACAGCTTGACAATATTGAGACGCACACCGAACTAAAAGAGCTGGTTCAGGTTCCACAGAGAAGCAGCGAGATGAAAGGCAAACGGAGAACGCTGGTGT
>NW_015693268.1:0-223 GCF_001515625.1 Sinocyclocheilus rhinocerous
AATTATATGCTGTTGATTAATGACAAAGAAACAACATATAAAAGTCATTCATTCAGGAACAATATTGCACCGGTCATGCTTTTATTTGACATTCATTTGAATGAAATGGCCTGTATCTTTCAACTCATAGGAGTCATATGAAAAAAGAAGAAGAACAACAACAAAAATGTCACTCTCGTGCAGAAATGCCACATGAGATTTGGTCGCTAGCTTGTTTTGTGCT
>NW_015693269.1:0-223 GCF_001515625.1 Sinocyclocheilus rhinocerous
ACAATTACCCTTGTAAATGCATGAATAAATGATCAATGATTTGCATTGAGTGTCTCCCAAAAAATTGTCACAATCCCTAAAACTAGTACAACTGCAAACTGACAAGAATTTTTTTTTTATTATTTTTAAAATGTAATATTTAATATAAAAAGGAAAGTTTGACTGAACTTCACAATGATGAGGAATAAAAATAAAAGTATGTGAACAAAACTGAGTCGTTTAA
>NW_015693270.1:0-223 GCF_001515625.1 Sinocyclocheilus rhinocerous
ATTGGTCTGCACTCCTTTGTTAATCTTATAGTGCACTTGTGAATCGGTACCATTTACCTACATAAGGAGTACAAACTCGAATCAACACAAATAAATGTTAAATAAAAAAATAAAAAACATTTAAATAAAGAAATATATTTTAAGAAAAATGAAATACAATACTTAAATTCAACAAAATAAACACAATAAACAAATATAAGACTCCTACACAACGGCCCCTAAT
>NW_015693271.1:0-223 GCF_001515625.1 Sinocyclocheilus rhinocerous
ATGAAACATCTGTCCCAGGGCTTTAGAAAACAGTCAAAGATAATAGCAAGCATCATGAAAACCCATATTAGCCTATATTTTTCCGTCATAAATATGGCTTAAATTCAGTGATGTCTGTTCAGGAGTACAGAATTTTTGTGTGCATTCAATTACTATTATTGTTATACATTATTTTGCATGAAGAAACTGATTTTTTTTCACATTGTGATGTTATTTTAATGAC
>NW_015693272.1:0-223 GCF_001515625.1 Sinocyclocheilus rhinocerous
ATTTTGTTTACTTGTTGACAAACCATAAACAGTTTGGACCTTTTTATTGTTTGTTCTTATGATAAACTTGTTCGTTTTTCCTATAAAACACATCTTGTTCACGAGTGTCTTGTATTACTTCTCAAACTCCAGTTTTTCTGCCTTCTGAGTGATCTCTTTAAAGGGGTCATCGGATGCGCATTTTCCACAAGTTAATATGATTCTTTAGGGTCTTAATGAAAAG
>NW_015693273.1:0-223 GCF_001515625.1 Sinocyclocheilus rhinocerous
TTAATTCAGCATGAATGCGTTAAATTGATCAAAAGTGACAGTAAAGATTTTTACATCGTAACAAAAAAATCTGTTTCAAATCCAATTAATCAAAGAATCCTGAAAAAAAAACCATGTATCACAGTGTCCAGAAAAACAGTTAGCAGCACAACTGTTTTCGACAGTGAGAATAGTAATAAATGTTTTTAAACGATCAAATCAGCATATTAGAATTATTTCAGAA
>NW_015693274.1:0-223 GCF_001515625.1 Sinocyclocheilus rhinocerous
ATGAAACATCTGTCCCAGGGCTTTAGAAAACAGTCAAAGATAATAACAAGCATCATGAAAACCCATATTAGCCTATATTTTTCCATCATAAATATGGCTTAAATTCAGTGATGTCTGTTCAGGAGTACAGCATTTTTGTGTGCATTCAATTATTATTATTGTTATACATTATTTTGCTTGAAGAAACTGATTTTTTTTCACATTGTGATGTTATTTTAATGAC
>NW_015693275.1:0-223 GCF_001515625.1 Sinocyclocheilus rhinocerous
CGTTTTATCGCCCAGGCCTAGTTTTAATCATCAAGGATGCATTAAATTGAGCAGAAATGACAGTAAATACATGTATAATGTTACAAAATATTTCTTTTTCAAATAAATTCTGTTCTGTTGAGCTTCATAAAAGAATCCTGAAAAACAAAATGTATCACCGTTTTCACAGACAACTGTTCAACTGTTTTGAACATTGATAATAATCAGAAATGTTTCTTGAGCA
>NW_015693276.1:0-223 GCF_001515625.1 Sinocyclocheilus rhinocerous
ATGAAATATTTACTGAAATGTGGCCCTTTAAGACTACATAACCAGTTCCCTTCCAAAATGTTAATCTGCACAAAAATACTTATGTATAGTCGAGCCGTCATCCGATGAAATCAAATACACATAAGCAAAGACAACTCCTGTGCCGTGTTTTCAACTATATTTGCATGCAAAATTAGAGGAGCAACGTCATACCCAGCAAACACAGAACGTTCCCCTAACGTTA
>NW_015693277.1:0-223 GCF_001515625.1 Sinocyclocheilus rhinocerous
TGCTGCAAATACAGTTATTTTTTACCTGTCATACATAGCCTATGACTCTGACCGTTTAAACCAGGTTTGTGTTGACTTTTTCATCTACATTTAGCATTTAATCAGTGTGCTAAGAGCATTTCAAAATAATTATATAATTGTTACAATTGGTAAAATTATTGGTAGATGGCAAGGAAAGACAACTTAAACTTTGGACTTGCTAGTTAACTTTGTTTTCTGCTCA
>NW_015693278.1:0-223 GCF_001515625.1 Sinocyclocheilus rhinocerous
AACAGCTTGGATATCCAAAAAGTGCTGTTCCACTGATGGAGAATAAATGATTATATCGTCCAGGTAGACAAAGCAGTTTTTTCTTGGCAACTCTCCCAGGACTCTCTCCATCAACCTTTGAAAGGTTGCTGGAGCATTTTTAAGGCCAAAAGCCATGACCTTAAAATGAAATAGCCCATGACTGCAAATGAAGGCAGTTTTATCTTGACTATCCTTCTCCATC
>NW_015693279.1:0-223 GCF_001515625.1 Sinocyclocheilus rhinocerous
ATGACTTTATTTTATGTCAAAATAACCTTAAATGAAGATGTTAGTACACCTGTTAATTAACATTACAGCTTTTGCACTCACCGCATGTAAGGGTCCACACTAAGGAACACTGCCTCTAGAAGAACCTCTGAAGAACAAGAATAAATGCCACTTGGTATGCAACAGAGCAAATATGGGGAAAATATGAAATCGGAGAATCGCAAACCTCCATCTTTGGGCTTAG
>NW_015693280.1:0-223 GCF_001515625.1 Sinocyclocheilus rhinocerous
ATTTCTTTTAATCACAATGCTTTCTCCAAAAATAGTCAATGGTTAACAACTAAATAAAAGGTGCACTCAGTCTGTTATATTGTTTGGTTTGCTTCTTTTGTTTAGATTTCCCTTTATGTTTATGATTTATAAAGCACCTTGATCACTGTATGAAGGCGATAGATAGATATATAGATATATAGACAGACAGACAGACATACAGACAGACAGACAGACAGACAGA
>NW_015693281.1:0-223 GCF_001515625.1 Sinocyclocheilus rhinocerous
ATGACTTTATTTTATGTCAAAATAACCTTAAATGAAGATGTTAGTGCACCTGTTAATTAACATTACAGCTTTTGCACTCACCGCATGTAAGGGTCCACACTAAGGAACACTGCCTCTAGAAGAACCTCTGAAGAACAAGAACAAATGCCACTTGGTATGCAACAGAGCAAATATGGGAAAAATATGAAATCGGAGAATCGCAAACCTCCATCTTTGGGCTTAG
>NW_015693282.1:0-223 GCF_001515625.1 Sinocyclocheilus rhinocerous
ATGATCAAACAGATTACAATTATTTTATCCCTCGTCTTTATTAATGAGCACTGTCTTTCACAGTTATGTCGACTAATCAGGATAGATGATATGTCAGCCTCCAGGTTTGTTGTTTTTCACGTATTTAAGGATTCGTAGGGGTTTATAAATTGAGAGATAATAAAACCGTACAGCTTGTCAGAGGAGAAACTGGGCTTTTGGAGGTTTAAAAAGGTCACGCTTT
>NW_015693283.1:0-223 GCF_001515625.1 Sinocyclocheilus rhinocerous
ATGCCCATAGCGCCCTCTAGGGGACGCAGCATCTTGTTCCCCTTGCATCCAACTAAAAATCTCTATGGTCAGAAGAATACTAAAATGCGGATAAAACAATTAATCAACTTGCAGTGTAAGGTTCATTGGCTTACATGTCATTTGTGCTCATTCCTTGTTGTATCTGGCAACCCGCATGAGCGTCCAACCTGAGGAGGAGGTTGAATTTCAACTCTAGCTATCA
>NW_015693284.1:0-223 GCF_001515625.1 Sinocyclocheilus rhinocerous
GACACATGATGAGCGGCGTGAAGCTCGGAGAGGCGATCTGAGCAGCGGCAGGGACAGGACTCGTGTTAGCACACACACACACACATGTGAGCGTTTAAAGACACGCATGCACTAATGAGCTGCGCACCGGCTGGTAGGTCTCGGCTCCGCACTGATCGCAGGTGTACGTGGCCACAGTCATCATGGGTTTGACCTCCGTGGCTCTGGTGACGATTCCCCTGAC
>NW_015693285.1:0-223 GCF_001515625.1 Sinocyclocheilus rhinocerous
TGGTGCAATTAATACATTTCGTATCAATCCATGTACATTTTTAATATGAGCAATAAATACCCTGTCACTTTAATTCCGCGTGTGCAAAAATAAAATAGACAAGGTGTGGGAACGATCGCTGCGATGCTGCATACGTACCGCTCGGAACGCATCGAGTGAATGCTCAACATGGGAAAGCAAAAAAACACGCACTGCAAACGGAGTATGTGTGAAACAGGTGTGG
>NW_015693286.1:0-223 GCF_001515625.1 Sinocyclocheilus rhinocerous
ATGCTGCAACGCTGTGTGATATTCAATGAAATATAATTCGCTCGTGTGTCCTCTGATCCTCAATCACGAAGCCTGTTGATGCTGATTAAATACCATGCGAGTCTATAATTTTTATTTTTTTTATTTTTTTGTGCAGATCCGCTTTTTTTTTATAGGAAAACAAATCGCACCTTGTGCACCCCGTATTATTTCCCTCCTCTCGCCGCGTCACACTCCAGTCCAG
>NW_015693287.1:0-223 GCF_001515625.1 Sinocyclocheilus rhinocerous
ATGTAAACTCCTCAGAATCACTCCAAACGCGCCCATCACTGCTCCGTGCAAAACACTCTCTCACATCAGGTGGAAATACACGGCTTTAAGAGATAGATCCAGGTGTGCTGAGTGTTTGCTGGTGGTTTTTGTCCCTGATGACAGCGGCAGGAGCGACTGAGAGGAGGCTGCGTGTGTTTGCAGTCGCCCACTGATGCGATTCGAGTCTCCGCGAAGAGAAACT
>NW_015693288.1:0-223 GCF_001515625.1 Sinocyclocheilus rhinocerous
TGTTCAGATCACATGAGAAACCTTAATATTCCTCATGCAGTATATTTTATGTATAATGAGTGTAGTATGGAACATTTCTGTATGCAAAGAATAAAGTAATAATTCACCCTGTTTCATAATTTTTAAAAGTGAGCGCCGCATATTTTTTAAAAAGTAGTAGGCAGTACACTGTATATATTGCACAGTATATATGTACAGTAGCCGTTATCTTGCTTTTTGAAGT
>NW_015693289.1:0-223 GCF_001515625.1 Sinocyclocheilus rhinocerous
TTTTTTTCACAAAGAAGAAGCCGGCTGAAGCAGGTGAGGTAGAGGGTCTGATAAAGCCTTTTGTTAGTTCCTCTTCAATATATTTCTTCATGGCTTCTGACTCGGGTTGAGACAAAGGGAATATTCTACCTTTGGGAGGTATGCTGCCAGGTATTAGCTCGATAGAGCAGTCACAGGAGCGGTGAGGAGGAAGTCGAGAGGCCTTTACTTTGCTGAATGCCTC
>NW_015693290.1:0-223 GCF_001515625.1 Sinocyclocheilus rhinocerous
ATGCAACGTTTTTGCATTCGAATGTGGATTGTTTTTACAAAATTCCGACGAATATTCGAAATTAGATTTTTTTTGACAGCCCTACTTTGGACAAAGATATGGCATGCATTTTAAGTAAATTAAGTTAACAAAATCAAAACTATCTCAATATCACCTTTTGGTTACACAAATATGAATTTGGGCCTGTCCTTCTCTTAAGATCTTTGACATTCTTGGTGGCAGG
>NW_015693291.1:0-223 GCF_001515625.1 Sinocyclocheilus rhinocerous
ATGTATGACTACTGTAACCATGGTTGTTGGAGGTAAATATTTTTTCAAGCTAGATGTGCAAGAATAAAATAAAAGTGCCTTGCTACAATTAGTCCCTTCACAAAACCTTTATAAAAGCATTTAAACAGCAACTTAACCTTGCTGTGAGTCACTAAATCTAGAATCAATAAAAAAAATTAATAAATAAATAATCATCATCTTCATCATTATCATCATTCGGAAA
>NW_015693292.1:0-223 GCF_001515625.1 Sinocyclocheilus rhinocerous
ATGTATGACTACTGTAACCATGGTTGTTGGAGGTAAATATTTTTTTAAGCTAGATGTGCAAGAATAAAATAAAAGTGCCTTGCTACAATTAGTCCCTTCACAAAACCTTTATAAAAGCATTTAAACAGCAAGTTAACCTTGCTGTGAGTCACTAAATCTAGAATCAATAAAAAAATTAAATAAATAAATAATCATCATCTTCATCATTATCATCATTCGGAAA
>NW_015693293.1:0-223 GCF_001515625.1 Sinocyclocheilus rhinocerous
ATGTCCGTATTGTGAAAAAGGGATGAGATTGAGTCGCACATGGCGGAGGTGAATAGTTTTCAATGCTAGGCTATCGTTAGCACATTTCATGCACTGTACTATTAATATATTAAGTGTAAGGGTGTCTAACAAATCGCATGAGGAAAATACAGTATTATGCTGTTTAAGATGAGTTTACTGTGACGCTATTATCTCTTCACACTTTTTATTCTCATTTTGAGTT
>NW_015693294.1:0-223 GCF_001515625.1 Sinocyclocheilus rhinocerous
ATGTTCATTCATATCTCACGCATGCGTGCAGACATGCTGTGTGTGTGACTCCTGACAGCAACTGGTTGTAGCAGTGCATTCTAGCAACAGCTGCAGATCCTTTCTGATATTATAAGATAGAAACAAGCACATAGTTTACAACACTAACACTGTCTGAAAAATGTGCGAAAATTGTACCTTTAGGGGCAGAACAGCTTGTAATTGGGGTAGTTCTAATTAGGGA
>NW_015693295.1:0-223 GCF_001515625.1 Sinocyclocheilus rhinocerous
TGCCAATAACCACACGTGGGTAAAGGACGATATCAGTTATACCAACATTTACCACCGGTATGTAGACTGTTCCTCTGTCCACCTTCACCAGAGCAGAGGACACTAACAACCCAGCTGGAAGGCCTGCCTCCGGGGGTTCCAACAAAGCAGTCCCATTACAATACTGAGCAGAGCAAGTGGCAGCCACCAACTTCAAGGTACCCCCAGAGATGCGGTTCACACA
>NW_015693296.1:0-223 GCF_001515625.1 Sinocyclocheilus rhinocerous
AGTGGTTTTCTTGCTTGTTTCATTGTTTCTTTAAATCACTAATACTTATTATTACTTTATTTATGCATCTAATGTTTCAGTTACAGAACTTTTTGCCTATTTTTATTACTATTTCTGTAAAAAGTCCATGCCAATTAAAATTATGTGATCATTTACTCACTCTTTGGTCAACAATCACCTCATCAAACTGGTACATTTCAAAGAATGGCCCACTTCATAATAA
>NW_015693297.1:0-223 GCF_001515625.1 Sinocyclocheilus rhinocerous
AGTGGTTTTCTTGCTTGTTTCATTGTTTCTTTAAATCACTAATACATATTATTACTTTATTTATGCATCTAATGTTTCAGTTACAGAACTTTTTGCCTATTTTTATTACTATTTCTATAAAAAGTCCATGCCAATTAAAATTATGTGATCATTTACTCACTCTTTGGTCAACAATCATCTCATCAAACTGGTACATTTCAAAGAATGGCCCACTTCATAATAA
>NW_015693298.1:0-223 GCF_001515625.1 Sinocyclocheilus rhinocerous
CTGAATGATTCAGCGTTATTTCGAACGAATCCGCTGAATGAATGGCTCACTGACTCATTCACATGTTTCGTTCCTGAATGATTTAACGCTATTTCGAATGAATCTGCTGAATGAATGGCTCATTGACTCATTCAAATGTTTCGTTCCTGAATGATTCAGCACTTTTATGAATGAATCCGCTGAAGGAATGGATCATTGTCTCATTCGCTTGTTTTGTTCCTGA
>NW_015693299.1:0-223 GCF_001515625.1 Sinocyclocheilus rhinocerous
CATGTGAGCCATAAAAGCCTGATGCATCAAGATACTTGACAAAAACACACACATGCAAACTTTTTTCCAGACTATTATTTATCATGTTTTACAGGGTTAAAGTTCAGTTCAGAGTTTGTGCTGCAGATCGGAATGATTCCTCAGATCACCAGTGCCATTGAGGAGACTGAGCTGCTATTTTAAGTGATCAGATGCAGCATTTTCACCTGATGCACCGTAAAAC
>NW_015693300.1:0-223 GCF_001515625.1 Sinocyclocheilus rhinocerous
ATGTATTTTAATATTTTTATTGTAGCGTCATGTTTATTAGGATTATTCTCCAGTCTGTCTACAATATTATATCCAATAACTGCACTCAGTCAGAGAATATGACTCGTTTTAGATGATCAGATCAAAGCAGTTATGTTTTAATAATACCGACTCTGGGCTTGGAATATTCCTTTTTTTAAATGACTCAAGTTTGATTTAACAACAAATCGAAATACGAACAAAA
>NW_015693301.1:0-223 GCF_001515625.1 Sinocyclocheilus rhinocerous
ATGCCTTTATTGTTTTTATATATAGCACTGAATCCATATTTTTCACATGTTTTATATGCTGTATCCACTTAAATTAATTAAACTATGACACAGTTTGAGATAAAGGTATCAAACCAACTATAAAATATTCAGAATATCATTCCCTATAATGCACAAGGCTTGGTTTTTCAGATTATGGCTTTACTGTTTTTATATATAGTACTGAAACCATATTTTTCATATG
>NW_015693302.1:0-223 GCF_001515625.1 Sinocyclocheilus rhinocerous
ATGTTGCGATATAACATTTTAGAGATATTGTCACGATTGATATTATGTAATATACTTTGTCATTCCAAATTGAATTTTTTTTATTTACTTAGATGCATCTTAAACAACTTACTTCTGACTTGTTTAATCTGTTAGTACATTTGACAAGTTTCACTTGGTACATATATGTTTTGTAGAACATTTGTAAGAAGGAAAGGAAAAGCAAACCAACTACGTCAGCAGG
>NW_015693303.1:0-223 GCF_001515625.1 Sinocyclocheilus rhinocerous
CTTCAGAACATCCGAATCAAGCCCAGTTTGTGTGTGTGTGTGTGTGTGTAGATAATTTAGAAAAAGTCACAAAATCTTATGGCACTGAGATGAATGGAATGTTTTTTAACCAAGGAAGGTTCCAAGGTGGGTTATATTGACCCCCAATACCATAGTAGAGTTAAAAAATTTCCATAATAGTATCATGGGAACATAGTGGTATTTTCAGTTTAATTAAACTTCT
>NW_015693304.1:0-223 GCF_001515625.1 Sinocyclocheilus rhinocerous
TCCTGGAGGCAGAAATGGCATGATGTGGCACAATAAAACCTGAAACATGGCATAACTCGGAAGAGCAGTGTAATATTTTACTTTAACATCGTCATCTTTAAAAAAATCCTGTTATTTTGTTTATTAAGTTCTTGCTTCAGCTGTCTGTTTTCATTTAGTAGGCGATTTATTTCATCGTTCACATTCCTGTACTCCGTGGTCATGAGGATTTTGTACTGGGTCA
>NW_015693305.1:0-223 GCF_001515625.1 Sinocyclocheilus rhinocerous
ATGGGCTACTAAATAAAATTATCATTAATAATTAATATTAATAAGAATTATTACTATTATTATTAATACATTAGACAACTTAAAGTTTGTATACAAACTTTTCTGTCTAGCAGTTGTTTTTTTGAAAAACTAAATCAAGTGGTTTTAGCTGGTTTTCAGTTGTTTTTGTTAATAAATTAGCTAGTTTGAACTGGTTTTTGCTAAATGACCTGGTTTTAGCTGG
>NW_015693306.1:0-223 GCF_001515625.1 Sinocyclocheilus rhinocerous
CCCTCCAAAAACTATTTGAGCAGTAGTAGGCCTAAGACATCTGCAGTAAAGAAATATTACCAATATATACACTGCTTGCAAAAATATTTAGTCTAAAAACCAGCTGGCTTTGCTAACCAGCTAAACCTTGACCACTTGATTAACATAGAAAAGGTTTAGGTGGTCAGAAACCATTGTGCTATGTTAAGTGTAAGCAAATAACTTGTTAAATGTCACATCATGA
>NW_015693307.1:0-223 GCF_001515625.1 Sinocyclocheilus rhinocerous
CATTTATGTAGGAGGAGACTGGGGCTAGTTGTCACACTTTATATATATATTATAAATTGTTAAATAGAAACTGTATTGGTGATACTTGCCTTTATTCATAAGTCTCATCTCTGTGTTTACATTAATTTGGAGATTCAGTGTGAAATTAGATTATACATTTTAATGTTAGGGGCAATTAATCGCAATTAATTACAGAAAAATTTGTGAAAAACCACATCTCTGA
>NW_015693308.1:0-223 GCF_001515625.1 Sinocyclocheilus rhinocerous
AGAACCAGTTAAGAGTTGACTGAAATCAGTTAGGTACCAATGTCAATGTTGCACGATGGGATTCAGCTGTAAAGCAGCTCTACGGGAAGATGGTATGCCATCACCCAGCTTATGTGTAACTCAAGATTTGCTTTGTTTCTGGAAGTCTTTCCACAGTAATGGCACATGACAGGCTTCACTACGATGTCCCGGAATGATTCCTAGGTTTTTCTTGTCTGTAAAA
>NW_015693309.1:0-223 GCF_001515625.1 Sinocyclocheilus rhinocerous
TGATTAGCAAGTTACTAGCATGATTCTAGCATGATTAACATGTTATTAACATGATGCTAGCATGTTTCTAGTATGTTTAACAAGTTGCTAGCATGTTTCTAGCATGTTTACCAAGTTGCTAGTATGTTTCTAGCATGATTAACGCGTTACTAGCATGGTGTTATCCTTTTTTAGCATGATTAACAAGTTGCTAGCACGTTTCTAGCATGATTAGCATGTTACT
>NW_015693310.1:0-223 GCF_001515625.1 Sinocyclocheilus rhinocerous
ACCAGGACAGTTTCCTACAAAGCTGAAGAATCTCTCATTTAAACATAAAGACTGTCATTCTTTTGTGTTGTTAAAAGAATAGTTCACCTAAAAATGAAACTTCTGTGAGAATTTACTCACTCTCATGTCGTTCCAAGCCTGGATGACTTTCTTTTGCGAAACATACACAGAAGTGTGACACAAGATCTTAACTGATGGACTGGAGTGGTGTGGATTACTTGTG
>NW_015693311.1:0-223 GCF_001515625.1 Sinocyclocheilus rhinocerous
AGAAGCAGACTGAGGCGATTAAGCACATCATGCACCGGAGGAAACCTGCTGCTTCCAACCCGGCTCCTGCTCCCACGCAGCCGCAGCAGCCTTGCACCAGGCAGCGTCGTGGAGCCGGTCGCAGGTAGGATACCCAGCCTGTCCAGGCCCCCGCCAAAGCTGGCGGCAAGCGCAACTGCAAGAGGCCCTGAGACGGGCAACCCGGAGATGGAGGAGACTGCTC
>NW_015693312.1:0-223 GCF_001515625.1 Sinocyclocheilus rhinocerous
GTAGGCCTGGTTCTTTGAAGTTCTCCTCCTGAACCAGACCTCAAATCTCAGAGCGTTCTCACCTGACGTCTCTGTCATACCCACATCAGCCGTCTACAAAGACAATGACAGAGTAAAGAGGATATTCACATATCATCTCAATCATTATTGAGGGCTCATGGCATCTTATTGTTATTATGGGTTACAGGAGACCAAACTGATGCTCAGATCTTAAAACTAAAAC
>NW_015693313.1:0-223 GCF_001515625.1 Sinocyclocheilus rhinocerous
GGTTATCTTTGAAGGGCTGTCAGTGGAGAAAGATGCTTTTAGCCATCAGTATGGTGTAGTTATGCCATTTACCACCAGGGGTTCATCAGACCATGCTAACCAGCCAGACGTTGACCCCTAGGATGGTTTTAGTTAGGCATGCATGGGTTCAATATGCTAAATTCAGCAATGAAATTACACCACAAGTACTAGGAAATGCTCTAAAAAAACACCTTTGAATGTC
>NW_015693314.1:0-223 GCF_001515625.1 Sinocyclocheilus rhinocerous
TTGAGAGGGGCTGTCCATCTCAAGTGACCCTAGAAAAAGTAAAACTGACTTTCAGGTGAACAGTTTCAAATCAGCACAAAGCTATAACATGATCAGTTGACTGAAATGCACCCAAACATTTTAAGACTACCTTTAATTTTTCCTATAAGGTACTTTTTTCCAAAGACTAAGCAAGTAGTATTTTATTTGCTACACATTAAAACATCACATCATCTTTAAAAGC
>NW_015693315.1:0-223 GCF_001515625.1 Sinocyclocheilus rhinocerous
ATATTAGAATGATTTCTGAAGGATCATGCGACACTAAAGACTTTCGTAATGATGCTGAAAATTCAGCTATGAATCACAGGCAGAAATTACATTTAAAAAATATTTAAATAAAAAAAAATTAATTGTAGTATTTCACAATTATTACTGCAGTTTTCATCAAATAAATGCAGTTCATAAGAGACATTTCATAAAAAACAAATAATAAAAAATATGCCAAACCTTC
>NW_015693316.1:0-223 GCF_001515625.1 Sinocyclocheilus rhinocerous
AGATCATTCTTCTGTATTGTGACGTACAATCAAGTAAAACTGATTTAGTGAAATAAAAACTGTAGAATGGTTCTGAGCATCAGTCGCTGATTGGATAGAGGCAGATCTGAATGTGAGCTTGCGCCCAATTGTTAAAAAGGGGCGTGGTTTAAGAGGACTAAAGTGTTGGAGAAGCCCCGCATACGTCACCAGAAAGAAGTCTGTCAATTCACTGGAAAAATCG
>NW_015693317.1:0-223 GCF_001515625.1 Sinocyclocheilus rhinocerous
GTTAAACAAACTTTTATTTCAAACTAACCGCTGTACCTGAAAATAATATAAATGGCTTGTTGCACAGGAAAGAATGTTCTACATCAGTGGTTCCCAGACTTTTTATAGTGGAGTACCCCCTGAGGCATTTCTGGTACCCCCTCTCTTCCACTTAGACTGCACCTTTTCCATTAAAGGGCAATATTTGCCCCCTAAATTGACTTTACAATGCATTTTTTATCTT
>NW_015693318.1:0-223 GCF_001515625.1 Sinocyclocheilus rhinocerous
AGCAACTTAGGTTTACTTGATTACCCATAAATACATACATACATACATACATATATTTATTTATTCATTAAAAAAAAGTTAAAATGTATAATTTATTCCTGTGAGCATCAAATGTAATACATCAAACTTTTCGAGGAATGCCTTTTTTTATTTGTACATTTCTTAATCATCATTGCATTACATTGCATATTATATGATCTTATTAAGACATTATTGAAATATA
>NW_015693319.1:0-223 GCF_001515625.1 Sinocyclocheilus rhinocerous
AGATCAGTGATCAGCGCATTCCTTTCAAAACGAAGTAACGTTAATCCTCTGCGTCTTCAGCGGCTCAGACGTCGGGAGTAAATTACGACGGCTAAATTCATTATTACATCCAACAACAAAACACCTTAATCGCTTAATCGGAGACAGTCTTGTCTTCCCCTGCACCGGAGTTGACACAATGGCGGACAGCTCTCAGCTCACTCAGGTAAGACGGCCTTGTCAA
>NW_015693320.1:0-223 GCF_001515625.1 Sinocyclocheilus rhinocerous
AAAGCCTGTCTAATCATTAACATATGATCTGATTTATTAACTCCAGTTGTGGGGGATTTAAACAATCAGTGTGTATCAGCATTGTTGAGATGTTTTGCATCAGACAAATAATTTCATAAACACAAAAGTTCATAAAGTTCACATACACATATCAGGCTTTTATCAGACCTGATCTGTCAGATACTCAGAGCATAAGTCAAGTGCATACTGATCAAAAGTCTTT
>NW_015693321.1:0-223 GCF_001515625.1 Sinocyclocheilus rhinocerous
AAATATTTGCATTATGCCACGCAAATGTATACGCAAAGAAAGAAGGCATGGTTTCAGGTATCGCAGTAAAGTTGTTGCCGTTATGTCATGGATACGCTGTGTGTTTCCATGCAAAAACAAAAGCACTTTATTTGGCCTTCCAAAAATAGGCGCGGTTAAGATTTATTTACAATAAATGGTGGTTAAGATTTATTTACAACACTGTTCCAGAACAGTACAACCC
>NW_015693322.1:0-223 GCF_001515625.1 Sinocyclocheilus rhinocerous
AGCACAATTAAAACAATGTAACATTGACCAATGTGCTGTACACTCCCTAAATAAAAATTACACAGTATTAACTTTCACACAAACAATGACCAACAACAACAAATGTTATTTAAAAAAGCCTCTTGCTAATTAGTTTGCAGAACCAAACGCTAATTCAAGTAAATGCTCTTTCATAACCTGATGACGGAGCCAGTCTGAGATGTAGAGGTAGCTTATTCCAGCG
>NW_015693323.1:0-223 GCF_001515625.1 Sinocyclocheilus rhinocerous
GTTTTGGATGTGTGATTCCCAATTCTAACTGTCTGTGGTCTGCCTTTTAGAAAGTCCTGAAACCAGCTGCAGAGGGTGGGTGGCACACCAAGGACATAAAGCTTATTGGTAAGCTTAGATGGAACCAGCGGGTTGAATGCTGAGCTATAATCTATAAACAGCATTTGAACATAGCTGCCCTTGTTTTCCAGGTGTGTGAGGACAGTACGTATTGTGGTGTTGA
>NW_015693324.1:0-223 GCF_001515625.1 Sinocyclocheilus rhinocerous
AGCTTCGAGACACCAGACTGAAATCTCTCAGGCTCCACATGAACCTCTCCACAGGTTTACCTAAACAAGCACAGTGCTATTAGCAGGGTAATTAAAATGCTACTCATTATCCTTTGGAACAAATGCCTCATATTTAGATGATGCAACACTTGTTGGTTACTACACGTCCTCGTCACACACATTTGAGGGCAGACTATGAAAACCTAAAATAACAGACACAACA
>NW_015693325.1:0-223 GCF_001515625.1 Sinocyclocheilus rhinocerous
AGAAAGAGAAGTGCTTTCCCCTCCTTGAACAACTTATAAACAACAAATTCTTTAACCCTAACACTAGACAATATATCAAATATATTGATTCATATTTCTTCTAATTTCTTATGTTCACTTAAAGGCACAATATATACGTTTTCGCCGCTAGAGGGCGCGTATTCAAAACAAACCTACAAGAGTGTGGAATCATGGGAGTTGTCGTCTTCATCCCCACAGCCGA
>NW_015693326.1:0-223 GCF_001515625.1 Sinocyclocheilus rhinocerous
AGAAATCTTCCTTCATTGCGATAAAGATTGATTTGAGCGATGTTCTTCTTATCATCTTTCAAAGGCCTTATCTGAGGGTATCGTTAGATTGAAGTCATTGCATGTTAATTTCATTCAACTAGATGACCTCACTCCCTTACGGTTAATCATTAGAGTAGCTATAACTAATGTGCACCTATAATACAGTTCCCTTTCAGTCGGTCACTCTCGACGTCACGTCGGA
>NW_015693327.1:0-223 GCF_001515625.1 Sinocyclocheilus rhinocerous
AGTAAAATGTCAATTTAATGAGTGCCTTTCAGTCCTGGAAAAAAAACGGACCCTAAAGTAAATGAGAAAAAAAAGAAGGAAGGAAGGAAAGAAAGAAAGATCATGGGGCGCATGTCACAGTCATCCGGATCCCTAATGAGGCTTCCAAATAAAGTTATGCTGTTTGAATTTGCATAGTGTCTGTAATTCTATTTTGAGGGAGAAAGGAGGAATCTAAAGGAAA
>NW_015693328.1:0-223 GCF_001515625.1 Sinocyclocheilus rhinocerous
AGTAAACTCTCCTTTAATTGGTCAGAGTGCATCTGTTTATTTTCCAGGATCGACGTGCCAAGTATTTTGTCTAGGTCATCAAACCACACAAATTTGTCCTTTTCTTCCCCTGAACTGCCCGTCTTACAAAGCGAATCTCTAATTTTAATATATTGTTGACGGAGTTTCATTGCTTTCGCGCGGCACTGTTCAACTGATCGATTAAAGCCCATTTGTTTTAAGC
>NW_015693329.1:0-223 GCF_001515625.1 Sinocyclocheilus rhinocerous
AGTAACTCCAGCAGCTGCATAGCAACGTTTAAACACTCAAATGCACTGCAAATGCATAGCAAGACACTGGGAAAACTTTATGACAGCCACTCACATTCCCTTCTACTTAGGCGTATTATCAAGTGAACCGAATAGAATAGAATAGAGCTAAATGACTCCAGTGTCTCGGCCAGGTGAACGCGTTGCCTGATCTTCTTGCACTCCATCTACGCTGCTGGCGACG
>NW_015693330.1:0-223 GCF_001515625.1 Sinocyclocheilus rhinocerous
ACGGTGTCACTTATTAGGTTACTTGACATTTAGGAGGCTGTCTGTATAGACAGTAGACATCAAGTCATTTCACTAGATTTTGGAACAGAGCTTAATAATTTCCTTGTGTTGACAATAGACAAAAACCTCTCATCAGTAATTAAAAGACTCAACAGATGTACACCAATTAAACCCCAAACCTTGCTATTATATTTGAACATATAATAAATAATCCACCAACACT
>NW_015693331.1:0-223 GCF_001515625.1 Sinocyclocheilus rhinocerous
AGCCAATTTGGCTACTAAATTTTTAAGTTACCGACCATTCATAACTTCTACTAGCCAAAAAAAAATAAAAATAAAAAACCCAGAAATAAACCAACAGCTTGAGGCGGTCTACATTGAACGTGACAAAGCGACCGTTGCAAATCATTTTGTGTCAGAACTTAGGGGTGTGCGATATTGACAAAAAATAATATCTCAGTATTTTCTGGAATTTTATCGATAAAGA
>NW_015693332.1:0-223 GCF_001515625.1 Sinocyclocheilus rhinocerous
ACAGCATTTACAAGGAACCCATTGTTTCACTCTTCTGTGGAACTTACTTATCATGTGACCTCACTGTTTACTCATTTTTAATAGAAACTGTGGGAAAGTGCCAACAGCGGTAGAGTGACTTACAGTAATATCTGGATCACCTGTGCAGCGAGAGGAACACATGCTGCGTCAGGTCAGTTTCATTTAAAGGATTAGTTCACTTCCAGAATAAAAATGTCCTGAT
>NW_015693333.1:0-223 GCF_001515625.1 Sinocyclocheilus rhinocerous
GTGCCATTGACCAACAAAAACCTGGTCTAAAGTCAATGGCGCAGTCGTTTTTTTGTTATTTAAAGAGCGCGTTAGTATAGGAGGGTCCACAGCGCGCGTACACTCTGCTTATTACACACACATGGACGCACAGAAGCACACAAACATGACAAATATTAAAAATGAAAGGATTGCAATGTTGTGTAGGCTACATAAATATAAAAATGCCTACATGTCATAATGG
>NW_015693334.1:0-223 GCF_001515625.1 Sinocyclocheilus rhinocerous
GCAGAGTCAAACTGAGACATCACATGCTGGAGGCACTGATTATCACCACAAGTAAGAACTGACACTTTTGTTGTTGTTATTGTTTGTCATGTTTTCATTTTGTTGCAGTAAAATGTTTTAATGATCATTACCTTAGTCCATTACATTATGTTAAGCTTAAAACATTAGCAGCATTGGATTCATTAACAGATTTTTATATTATAATTTTATTGTGTATATACCA
>NW_015693335.1:0-223 GCF_001515625.1 Sinocyclocheilus rhinocerous
AGTCAAGGCCAGCACTATTGGAAAGCTTTCTTTGGAGGGTCCAGATGCAGAGAGAGGAGGATCGGTACAAATGCTACAGATGGAAACGCTGGAACAGATGATGTGGTGGGCAGCTCCCGCCACCGTTGGCACAGGTAGCTTGTCTCCAACAGCTGGCACAGGTTAGGCATTCCTGGGAATTGGTGCCACAAGGCAAATGTTCGCACTGGCAGAGGTTGTGGTT
>NW_015693336.1:0-223 GCF_001515625.1 Sinocyclocheilus rhinocerous
TGGTGTTGTTGTAACTGTGTTTGAAAAGCACATTTGTTATGGCAAGGAATACAAAAAAATATATAACTGCAGCCAGGTGATATCGGTTTGTTGTTGATGATAACAACACAATCTTCACCCAGATTTAGTATGCAGTCTTTGTGACGTGTTATTAATCTAAAATTTCTAATTATAATTTCTCTTTGATTATACAGTATAGGATCCAACAGTGTAATAATTTATG
>NW_015693337.1:0-223 GCF_001515625.1 Sinocyclocheilus rhinocerous
AGTTTAACTTGAGGCGATCATCGGGGTCCAAGCACAATGGCTTGTATAGATGAGTTATACAATGGACATGTCTCTTTTCAAGTAAATTATGAGTCCTTATGTGAGTATTATTATATGCACAATATGAAAATAGATAATATAGTGTCCCTTCTTCAGTTGGACATACATTCAGTTATGTCTGACAACTTGACAAACATATTGTCAATACCATTAAAATTAAGAT
>NW_015693338.1:0-223 GCF_001515625.1 Sinocyclocheilus rhinocerous
AGTTTTCATTTTCATTTATTTGTGGTTTTACAATTTACTCGTACTTTAAATTTTTGATATTTTAATCAAGTATCAAACTCACAGCACTAATGAAAATGAGAAAAAGTTCTTTATATATTTTATTTAACATAAAATGGTTTTAGTTTTAGTTAACTAATAACCATGGCTCATATTCATTTAATACATGGTACATTTGTACTTTGAAAAATTAATTTTCTACACA
>NW_015693339.1:0-223 GCF_001515625.1 Sinocyclocheilus rhinocerous
AGTAATTAATAGAATTTTCATTTTTGTGTGAACTATCCCTTTAATAGTTAGGCAGATTGGACAGACACTGATAGATGATAGGTAAGATAGGTAAGATCCCTTGTAAGGTCTTCAGACTTACTAGAAACTTCGAGACAGGTGTGTTGGGGCAGGTTAGAGCTGAACTCTGCAAGACGTAGGCCCTCCAGAAGCAGGATTGGACACCCCTGTCCTAAGGTGTGTG
>NW_015693340.1:0-223 GCF_001515625.1 Sinocyclocheilus rhinocerous
AGTTTTGAAAATGTAATGGGGAATGCAGAAAAATCTAATAAAATGCGTCGCTGCATTACAGTGATTTTTGATAGAAAATGCGCTTAATTATCTTAAAAATAATGTCACAATGCAAAAGTTGTAAGTTGAATACATGTATAATACAAATAACACAATAGCAGGCAAACTAAATGAAAGTAACATAAAAAGGGCAAAATAATAAAATGAATTAAATATTAGGACA
>NW_015693341.1:0-223 GCF_001515625.1 Sinocyclocheilus rhinocerous
AGTGGAGTAAATGATAAAACTATTCACGCTGCAAACCAGTGCGTTGATAAATGTGACGAGACATTAAAATATGATAAGAAACACCAATTTGCAATGAAGTTATAAATGGCCATGCTGCTCTTACGCTAAAAATAAGGTGGATAGCTTAAACTTCTGCATTTTCTGAAACGAATATGAGTTTTATATGAGTTTTTTTTTTTTTTTTTGCATTAAGTTCAAATAC
>NW_015693342.1:0-223 GCF_001515625.1 Sinocyclocheilus rhinocerous
ACACACAGGAATTGATAGGTGGAATTGAAATTTTAATTTTACAAGTATTCGATTCCTGACCTTAAGTACAGTGTTGCCAAGTCCGCTGTTTTCCCGAGGAATTGGGCTACTTTAACACTATTGTTTTTGATGTCCGTGGGTCGAAGCGACCCCAATATCGTCATATTTAGCCCCTGGCATGTGAATTTACCAGGGGAAACCCGGACAAAGCACGTGTATTTTA
>NW_015693343.1:0-223 GCF_001515625.1 Sinocyclocheilus rhinocerous
AGGAATTTTAAGTGCTTTTGTCATTTTATTACTATTATTTTTATTATTGTTTATTTTTTATTATTTAGCTTTTTAGTTAAGTTTTATTAATTTTGTCATGTGATTTTGTCAATTTAGTATGTGCGTTTATTTTTATATTTTCAGTTTTATTTTTAGTTTTAGCTTTATTAATTTTGTAATGAATTTTTTTGTCATTTATTATTATTTTATTTATATTTTTAAG
>NW_015693344.1:0-223 GCF_001515625.1 Sinocyclocheilus rhinocerous
AGGAAGAGTATAGGAGATGCACAAGACCAACAAATGAGCCAAACTCTGCCCATACGGGTTTGACTGATTAAAAAAAAACACCTGCTGAGCCTCCAGGCTAGCAACAGATTCCCATTTGAAGAGTAAACCTGACTGGGACAATCCATACAAAACCAATGGAAAATTACTGGAGCCGACTATTGCTTAAAGGTCCCATGACATGCTGCTTTTTGGATGCTTTTAT
>NW_015693345.1:0-223 GCF_001515625.1 Sinocyclocheilus rhinocerous
AGTCTGGGACTAGCTTAAGCCTTGTCTGTGAAACCGGGGGTTAATGTGTTAAAACGTTCGTTTATTATTCTTACGTGAGTTTTAATACATTGCCAAACGACACACAGAGGCTTTTGTGAACCTTTGTGATGCAAATGCCCAGATTATTCTATTTGTTTTAATTTTAACTTTTTTTTTTTAAACAAAATTATTATTAGTAGTAGTGGTAGCATTTCAAATGAAT
>NW_015693346.1:0-223 GCF_001515625.1 Sinocyclocheilus rhinocerous
AATGCATAATAAAATCTATAATTAAATGAACCCTAAAGCCATTTCTGAGGTTAGGTTTTGTTTCAGTAATTTTCTTCTAGAATTGGTCATATTCTGTTGCCTGGGAGGGAAACATTTAACGAAGGACAACAATGGCTCAGATGATCCATAACCAATTCCATTTAGATAGTATCTGGACTTTAAAATGAAAAAGAAGCATTTATATACAATACAATATCTTGTA
>NW_015693347.1:0-223 GCF_001515625.1 Sinocyclocheilus rhinocerous
CAATTTAAGTGTATAAAAAAAGTTAAAACAAAGAAGTACAAAACATTCTGAAATTAAGCATTTTTGTTTTAATAATAATAATAAGAAATTATCATACTGATATCTTTGTGTAGGATGTCAAGGTGTATATATATTATTATGTATTTATGTTATTTTATCAATTTGATTATTTTTAAGGTAAACAGCTAAAGCATAAACCTCACTACTGAAGAGTTAACACACA
>NW_015693348.1:0-223 GCF_001515625.1 Sinocyclocheilus rhinocerous
AGGCCCGGACAGAATCTGCACTACATTTTCTGCATAAAAACGTCCGACCAGGATTGACTGACTGGTTGTTTTTTTTTTGTTAGTTTTTTTATCAAAATGACTGATTTTGTAGCAATAATTTGTAGAATTTTGCTGTTTTTTTTATTAGGATAGCACATTTACCATATTATACCACATTAGATGTGCAAAAGTCATACATGACAGAATAAAAACTACCAAAAAT
>NW_015693349.1:0-223 GCF_001515625.1 Sinocyclocheilus rhinocerous
TAGCTCCTATTTAAGTTTATTAGTTTTTGAGCTTGTATAACAAATGATCTGACCTCGAATATATGCCTTGAATGCTTCCCACCTTACTGTTGAGCAGCTAGGAGATAATGTGCAGTAAAAGTCTCCAGCAATTAGCAATTTTCCTGGTAAAGAAGACATAAGAAGAAATAATTTTTCAAAAAAAACTTGGACAATCTGTATTAGGTCCGTACACATTTGCCAA
>NW_015693350.1:0-223 GCF_001515625.1 Sinocyclocheilus rhinocerous
CAGTCATGTGTGTACAGGGAGTACAGAAGTGGGCTGAGGACGCAGTCCTGAGGAGCACCAGTGTTGAGGGTCAGCGGGGATGAAGTATTGTTGCCTATTCTGACCACCTGACTTCTGTGCACGTCTCAGCTGCACAGAAATCTGTTTAGTCCCAGAGTCTGGAGCTTCGCAACAAGTCTGGCAGGCACTATGGTGTTAAATGCTGAGCTGTAGTCCACAAACA
>NW_015693351.1:0-223 GCF_001515625.1 Sinocyclocheilus rhinocerous
ACTCCAAGTTGGTTATTAGCTGGATTTATTGTAAGTTTGACCAACCCAAGTTAATATGATCAGCCAGAAGCTGTTTTGTAGCTGGTCAAAGATGGTCTGCCAGCGAATAACATGCATCCTCTTGTTGATGGAAGGTCATCTGTGTTGTCTTGTTACCTTCAGAGAGCAGAAGTGTGAACAGTTCAACCGTTTCACCAGGGCAATGGACGATGGTGTGAAAGAC
>NW_015693352.1:0-223 GCF_001515625.1 Sinocyclocheilus rhinocerous
TATATATATATATATATATACACACACATACAGTATATATATATATTAGGGACGTACTGGTACTATCAATATCTTGGTATCGCGACAGCAAAACTGTCTTGATATCATCGTGGTCACATGACGATATGAAATGATAGGTCTTCTGGGCAAAAAAAGTGTAGCTTTTAAAATATATTTAAACTAGGCCTGGGCGATAAAACAGTATCGATATTTATCGACGGTA
>NW_015693353.1:0-223 GCF_001515625.1 Sinocyclocheilus rhinocerous
AGGCCTCATACGAAATTCCCAATTGCGTGTATTCCTATTGAAACAAATGAATTTCGCATACAAAATTTTGTGGACAACCGTAAATATGACTGCACCTTAACCAAGTATGAGCAGCAGTGATGTTTGCTAACAAACAATTATCCCTAATAATCCCTTTTGAGACACTAGTCACCGCTATCATCAAAAGACATTTACCTTGTTTTGAGAAGGTAATTCAGTCATC
>NW_015693354.1:0-223 GCF_001515625.1 Sinocyclocheilus rhinocerous
AGTGCATTCAGGCTATACATTTTTGACCAGTATGTGTGTTCCCTGAGAATTGAACCCACGGCCTTTTGCGCTGCTAACGCAATGCTCTACAACTGAGCCACAGAAACATGGGTTGGTATGTATATGATGATATGTAGATATGTATGGTCTGCGATAATATCGTAATTGATGTTTTAACGATGTGTGATTTGATATTATCGAGTATATCACGAAAACCAAACAA
>NW_015693355.1:0-223 GCF_001515625.1 Sinocyclocheilus rhinocerous
AGGTTTCTAAACAAGAAATATCACTTTGGACCTTGTTTGATGAGGCCCCAGAAAGTGATGCACTCATTAAATATTCCAAAAGAATTAAAACTAGCTGCAGCAACATGTCATACTATGACAAGTAAATTCTATGCAAGCTTTTACATTTCAACATTCAAATATACAAGATAAATGTAACACATTCTTCTGAACCATTCAAGGTGAATGGAAAAGCTAAATAAGC
>NW_015693356.1:0-223 GCF_001515625.1 Sinocyclocheilus rhinocerous
TAATAATAATAATAATAATAATAATAATAACAACAACAACAAATAATGTAAAAAAATACTAAATTATTACATTAAATACTAAATTATTACATTAAATAAAGCAGCTAATTTAAAAAAAATCATAAAAATTATTTAACAGAAGAAAAATAATATTTTCCAAATTATAGTTGACAGTTATTTATTAGTTTTACCCAATAAAATAGTCAAATACGCATCTGTTTTT
>NW_015693357.1:0-223 GCF_001515625.1 Sinocyclocheilus rhinocerous
AGGGAGGAAGGACTCGCAGCACCAGAGGAAATAGTGATGAACACAATATTAGAATAAATACTGTCTACAAATAACAAATTACAGCAAGATTTATCTTCATATCAATGATATTATGAATATTTGCATGCAGCTTTCAAGGATATTTGCTGCATATACATATAGCATTAAACTTTTTACTGAAGGCTTTTTAAATGTTGTATAGTCCATTTTAACTGATGTTGTG
>NW_015693358.1:0-223 GCF_001515625.1 Sinocyclocheilus rhinocerous
AAAAATTTGAGCCAGGGACCTCTGGTTGAGTTGACACGGAATGACTCAACTAGAAATTGTAATGCGTCAGCATGCAAAAAATTCCCATGTGCAGTTTCTCGAGGGCACAAAATAGTTTCTTGTGTGCATACAAAAGTCTGCATTTTAATATTGATTTAAAAAAAAAAAAAATTTATTTTAGGTGCTCTAAGTTTTCACTTCGAGAAAATCAATAAAAAAACAA
>NW_015693359.1:0-223 GCF_001515625.1 Sinocyclocheilus rhinocerous
CAAACCGGCTCTGTTTGTGTGTATCTGTGGGTCTGTGCGCTGAGATGCGGAAACGACTCCCCGCTTAAAATGCAACACACGCCGAACATCTTCACTTGTAATGAGAAGTGTTTCTAAACCTGTTGTCCAGCAAAAGAGAACATTATAACATACTAAACAACATCAGTTGAATGTGACCCCGAGGTGGTTTTAAGAACACAGATAAACTATACATTGTCGCAGT
>NW_015693360.1:0-223 GCF_001515625.1 Sinocyclocheilus rhinocerous
TTTAACAGTTTGCAAATGACTCATAATTGTATCCTAATTTAGTTAATTTGTGTTTGGTAATGAAGGGTCTACTTTGCATCAGCAACACTGACTCAAATGACAAACAAGTCATTGTGGCACCTATTCATATGTATAACTAATTAATAATTTGATTGTTAATCATAAATATAATAATATGTTATGTGTCAGGCAGTCATTCATGCAATGGTATGCAAAATCATGA
>NW_015693361.1:0-223 GCF_001515625.1 Sinocyclocheilus rhinocerous
TCAACATAATATCTTGGCAGAAATGGAATCATTATTTGAAAAAAACAAACAAACAAACAAACAAACATGTATGTAATAATGTATTGCTTTTACCCACTCCATGGAGGAATCTTAGTTGACAGGATGTTACACAAACATTGAACATCAGGCGTACCTTCACATGTTTTTAATCTTTGTTGTGTCATGATCTCTAGCTGGAGTGCCCGTGAGCTTTGCTAGAGGG
>NW_015693362.1:0-223 GCF_001515625.1 Sinocyclocheilus rhinocerous
CAAATATCACTTCTTGCCTTTTTTTAGATACAGTATGAGCTGATAACTGTATTAACTCACCGATGACCTTGGAATTGGTAATGAAACTGGAACTGAGAAAAACTAAAATGTAAAAAGTATTGTTTAAGTTTTTAAAATGGTTAATGGTTGCCTTAAATTATTTGAGCTGCATTAGATTAATTAGTTGTTAATCAAAAATAAATAAGAAAAACAAATAGGGGTG
>NW_015693363.1:0-223 GCF_001515625.1 Sinocyclocheilus rhinocerous
CTCTCTTGTACTCTTGCTATCTATTTCTTCTTGGAACAAAAGTACAAAATGTTGCAGCCTAGTCTCCCTTGCCTGAACTTGTCAAAAGATGCAACCTCATTTTAGGTCCAAATATGTGAAAAACCACAATGCTTGTGTATTTGCAATCACGATCTATAAGGTCATGACTGACCCTTGGAACATTGTGTGCTCTGTTAGTCACTAGCTTACCCCTCTTCTTATC
>NW_015693364.1:0-223 GCF_001515625.1 Sinocyclocheilus rhinocerous
CAAATAGTAATGAAACATGATCTGTAAGGAGAAAAAAAAACTATGTTTACTAAAATAAATCCATTGTTTGTTATCAAAAGGGGAAGACTAGTGGTATCTGGCTAACCTTTTTCATCCTTAATTGATTACAGATCTTCTATAGATGCAGATATTGTTCAGTATGAAATGATTGCACACTGTCAAATTTAGTTTATGGTTGTGTTTGGAACATACAGTACATTTA
>NW_015693365.1:0-223 GCF_001515625.1 Sinocyclocheilus rhinocerous
TCTCTATACAGATGGTGTTTGAAGGGGTTAAAGACAAGAGGGCTTGGTGACAACAGCCAAAACACAACAAATCAGAGAAAGGGCTAGTTATTATATTTTGTTTGTACGATTAAGAAGACAGACATTTAAATAAATACATCTGCCTAGAGCTGTTTTACACTGTCGACTACAGAGGCTGCAGATAAAGCAGGTTTACACACAGCTGATCACGTGTGAATGTGGA
>NW_015693366.1:0-223 GCF_001515625.1 Sinocyclocheilus rhinocerous
TCCAGGGCCCTTCGCTTGGCCGCTTGTGGGTAACGCCATGCAGCTTGGCCAAATGCCCCACATCACCTTCTCCAAGTTGGCAAAGAGGTACGGAAATGTGTACCAAATTAGACTGGGCAGCAGCGGCATAGTGGTTCTCAATGGAGAATCGGCCATACGCAAGGCATTGCTTCAACATGGCACCAAGTTTGCTGGCAGACCGAACTTTGTGTCCTTCCAGTCG
>NW_015693367.1:0-223 GCF_001515625.1 Sinocyclocheilus rhinocerous
CAACAGTGAATTCTATCATGACCAACCTGACAACTCAGACTTTGCATAGAGGCAGGACTGGATGTCTGCACCACTGACTGTTGAAAACACAGTTCTTCTCATTGATCCTATTCTATTATAAGATAAATCCTAATAAAAGCACATGCCTATGTCACACTTTTACGGCCATGTTTACGGCCGGTAACACATCCATCTCGCTCTACCTCCTTGCTCTCTTCTTCTG
>NW_015693368.1:0-223 GCF_001515625.1 Sinocyclocheilus rhinocerous
CAAAATTCCCTCTGTAAAAACTTTTGACTAATATGTCAAAAAAAAAATTTAAAAAATTTTGAAACCGACATAATCCAGTGTTTAGATTTTTGTACCAGAAATGTATGCAAATTAGCGCATATTTCATTAAATAATAACTCATTTGCATATTTAAACCTAACATTTTAGAAAACTTGTCATACAAAAAATGTTTGCAATTATCAATGTAATCAATCAGCTGGGT
>NW_015693369.1:0-223 GCF_001515625.1 Sinocyclocheilus rhinocerous
CAACTCTGAGTTTGTTCATCTCACTTCGTGCTACAGGCCACTGGTTCTCAGATCTACTCTACAAGGAAAAAGAAAAAGTCTCTTCTTTAGAGTTTCAGAAGAGATCTCAACAATGTCTTAAACTGTCTGCAATCAAGAGATAGAGATTTCATTATGAATTCAAACATTTCTCATAATTTCCCCACCCCCAAAACTTCAAAAGTGTGGGGCCAGACATTTTTTT
>NW_015693370.1:0-223 GCF_001515625.1 Sinocyclocheilus rhinocerous
CAACTGGGACCCCATCAGCCACCAGCACAGTTTGTAACATGCCAGGCAGGGTTCGTGCACGGCCTTTTATTAAACAGAAATGCCCACTGTGCAGTACCCTCATGAATAAAACTAATTTAAAGAAACATATTGACCGTAAACACACAAATCAACCAATTCAGGACATTAATGCCAGATTCCACCTTGCAAGTCAGTGTGTGGACAAATCAAATGGCATGTTCAC
>NW_015693371.1:0-223 GCF_001515625.1 Sinocyclocheilus rhinocerous
GGAGAACGTGGAGGAGCGCGTGTCCATCATATCGCGCATCATCGAGATCCTGCAGGTCTTTCAGGAGCTCAATAACTTCAATGGCGTTCTGGAGGTGGTGAGCGCCATGAACTCGTCGCCCGTCTACAGACTCGACCACACCTTCGAGGTGAGCGCGTTTACATTAGCACTGTTGGATTAGTTGCTCTTCACTAGTACTAGAGCTATTACAGTTCAGCGTGTA
>NW_015693372.1:0-223 GCF_001515625.1 Sinocyclocheilus rhinocerous
TACAAATATAAGAAACAAATATATATTGTTTAATTTTTTAATGTAACAATATAACATAATATAATAAAAACAGTACAATATTATAACATTAACAATGTAAAAATGTTAAAATATAATATTTATAATTTAAAACGTCCTGTTAAAACTTAAAACTACAGGAAAAACATCAACACATTAAAGAAAATGTCATGTGGGTTTTTATAATTTTTATTCCAGAAGAGAA
>NW_015693373.1:0-223 GCF_001515625.1 Sinocyclocheilus rhinocerous
CAATAACTGTATACCTGAATAAGAATTAATACAACAGAAGAGCCAAAACATTAAACGGTTAGCTCACCCAAAAATGACTATTCAGCCATAATTTACTCACCTACATTTAATTCCCAATCATTAAAAGACATATGTGTAGTAAATGACCTATAAAATCATTTAGTTTAGACTGCAGTGAAGGTGAAACCAGCACAAAGCAATTTGTTAGCTAGCTGCTAATTTT
>NW_015693374.1:0-223 GCF_001515625.1 Sinocyclocheilus rhinocerous
CACAAGTTAAAAACCCCTCAAGGGGTTAATTTCTGACTTTGATAGTGTTATAAGTGCACTTTATGCTTTATGGTTATACAAAACATCACTTAAAAAAAAAAACTTTTTACTGCTAAAATTAACCATTAATAAACAATGTTTGTGGCAAATTTATCATGGATAAATATAAACTGAACACGACTGAACATTTTACGATGTTAAAAATAACAAAAAGTCTAACTGA
>NW_015693375.1:0-223 GCF_001515625.1 Sinocyclocheilus rhinocerous
TGCCCTCAAGAGAAATTCCAGATGTGTGGATTCCTATTGAAATGATTGGATTTTGCCCATGAAATCTCGCCTCAACTTTGGTAAATGTGGCCACATTTTTATGCTGAATGGATTCACATAGGAAGTGCGTCCCAAATTGCGAACTTAGTGCAAGTAGTGTGTTCACACTGAAAATTAAAAAAAAAAAAGTGCACTTTAAATACCCGGATGATGCACTTAAATA
>NW_015693376.1:0-223 GCF_001515625.1 Sinocyclocheilus rhinocerous
AATGTATATCAAGCACATCAAGGTCAGCTCAGAAGAGTTGTCAGCTTTCCTATAGCACCACGGCTTTTTACTACAGTTAACAGTTGCTATGGTCAGGCGTGCAGCGAAGAGAGCGGAGAGACAGATGAAACTTTCAGTGAGTGAAAAGTTCTTAAAAAGTCTTACATTTAGTTGAATAAAATTTAAGGCATTAAAAGTCTTAAATAGTACAAGAAAGTCTTAA
>NW_015693377.1:0-223 GCF_001515625.1 Sinocyclocheilus rhinocerous
CACAAATTACAAGCATAGATAAATTCAACAGAACAATGTTACAAATAAGGTCAGTAGTATTCAGATTAGGGATGCACCGAATGTTCGGTAACCGAAATTATTCGGCCAAAAATAGCAAAAAAAGCTCTATAAGCGAAAAAGACTGAGTAAACTGTACCGAACAATGACGTGACGCGATCAACCAGCGTAGAGTGAGAGGCGCAATGCAACAAACATGTCAGCA
>NW_015693378.1:0-223 GCF_001515625.1 Sinocyclocheilus rhinocerous
CACACGATTTATAAATCGAGAGAACTAATTAGTAAATTGTGCGCATGATTTAGCAAATCGAGGGAACGAATTATCAAATTGAGGGAACGAAATAATAAATTGTGCGTACGATTTACTAATTCGTTCCCTTGATTTGCTAAATCGTGTGCACGTTTTAGTACATCGAGGGAATGAATTCATAAATCGTGCGCACGATTTATTTATTTTTTCTTGCATGTCATGT
>NW_015693379.1:0-223 GCF_001515625.1 Sinocyclocheilus rhinocerous
TGGTAGTAGAGGCGGCGCAACTATAACGACATGTGAATAATCACAATGAGCGTGCTCAGAGCCCTCGAGCACCGAACGCGCAAGCTCCCGACCAAGACACATGAAGCATAGATTGTGTGTGTCCTCAAGTGTCAGAAACCTCGGGCACAGAGGCACACACTCTCCACAACGCTCACCTGCCTTGGTCTATCACACGCACTTCAAACAGACGGCTCCTGAAGAC
>NW_015693380.1:0-223 GCF_001515625.1 Sinocyclocheilus rhinocerous
CACATTTTTATTGATTGATTGCCCAGCACAAGAGTGATTAATTAAAGTTTTTATTAAGATACAAAGGCAAAACCCCCACACATTCAGCTGAGAATATGTGAGCTTTGAGGCTTAATAAATCTTTACTAAATATTTGTAGTGCGCCTACCACCCAATAATCTTAATGAGCAACCCAGGCTCATTGGAAATGCATGCCTTACTGCACGCTTGTCCAGTGAGTGGT
>NW_015693381.1:0-223 GCF_001515625.1 Sinocyclocheilus rhinocerous
CACAGTAATAAATACAAAACACCTTTATTTTCTTACACTAAACAATGAAAGATATCTAGGATAAAACTGACTCATGGAATCAAGTATTTTGAGTGGGTTTTTTTGTGAGTTCATTTTCTTTTTTTGTTTTCCTTTTTTTTTAGTGCAACATGTTTGTCCCTTTGCGGAAGTCAATTCCGTACATTCTCCATTCAGTGATGTTCTACATTGATTTCTACGGTTC
>NW_015693382.1:0-223 GCF_001515625.1 Sinocyclocheilus rhinocerous
ATATTATTATGATTTCTGAAGGATCATGTGACACTGAAGATTGGACGAATGATGCTGAAAATTCAGCCTTGCATCGCAGGCATAAATTAAATTTTAAGTATATTAAAATAGAAAACTTTTTTTTAAATTGTAACAGTATTTCAAATTATTACTGTATTTTTGATCAAATAAATGTAGGCCTCAAAAACATTAAAAATAAATTTAAATTTAAAATTTAATTGTG
>NW_015693383.1:0-223 GCF_001515625.1 Sinocyclocheilus rhinocerous
TACTTATTAACTAAAAGTTAGCAGTTTAACTTGATATCTATGTCTGCAAATATTAAAACTGTGTTGTTTAATTTCATCCACAAGTAGCCATATGCTTTCTCCCTACTGGCAACATCAAAGGTTGGTGCTATTAGTTATCTTTATAATTCTTGGTGAGCCTTAAGTCACTGTGGATTATAGTGAAGTCAAGTCAAGTCACCTTTATTTATATAGCGCTTTATAC
>NW_015693384.1:0-223 GCF_001515625.1 Sinocyclocheilus rhinocerous
CACCATTGTTTCAATATTAATTGCGGGTGCAAAAGTGATATGGAATCAACATCACTTTGTAACATTAGTTCAATGCAGCTAGCATTGACGCATCAACATTGCCTTAACATTGTTTCGATGGTTGCTTGTTGTCTGGGTTGTCACAAGGATTTCAGATACTCTTACAAATGAGTACAATTTTGTCCAATTCAGTGTCTGTAGTGTCAGCCTTGCAATCAAACAT
>NW_015693385.1:0-223 GCF_001515625.1 Sinocyclocheilus rhinocerous
CACCATTGTTTCAATATTAATTGCGGGTGCAAAAGTGATATGGAACCAACATCACTTTGTAACATTAGTTCAATGCAGCTAGCATTGACGCATCAACATTGCCTTAACATTGTTTCGATGGTTGCTTGCTGTCTGGGTTGTCACAAGGATTTCAGATACTCTTACAAATGAGTACAAATTTGTCCAATTCAGTGTCTGTAGTGTCAGCCTTGCAATCAAACAT
>NW_015693386.1:0-223 GCF_001515625.1 Sinocyclocheilus rhinocerous
CACATGAATTACATCATGATATCCAAGGATCAGTGATGTTTGATGCAGTGTAGTGTGCCACCATTTCACACTATTAGGGGAAGGCGTGGCCTAATGGTTAGAGAGTCGGACTTGTAACCCAAAGATTGCGAGTTCGAGTCTCAGGTCTGGCAGGAATTGTAGGTGGGGTGTGAAAAAAGGTGTTCACTGCTGTGTGTGTGCACTTAGGATGGGATAAATGCAG
>NW_015693387.1:0-223 GCF_001515625.1 Sinocyclocheilus rhinocerous
CTTTTGTCAATACATTCAACTCTGGTGATATGCAACAAAGCACTGTTTTTTGTTGTTTAAACAAAGCAACAACTTCCCATCTCCACATTTGGAACATTGCCAACGCGGCACTCCACCTTTGCACAAGTTGCACCTCCCTCGCTGAGTGCCAAATGTGGGCCAATGTCCAGTGCCATCGTAGCGGACCTCCAGGCTGGGATGGAGAACTCGAGGGTTAGGGCGA
>NW_015693388.1:0-223 GCF_001515625.1 Sinocyclocheilus rhinocerous
CACTCAGGTGGTTAACTGACTCATTTTCCATAACTGCATTCTCTGTTTTCTCTAACGGCTTTCGTTCATCCATTTAAACTCTGCCCATGTATGAGTGATGTATCTTCGTTTGTTGTTAGATTAGTTATGTATTAGTGTTTAGTTAGTAAAACCTTTGTGCACAAATTACATGAGTTTTTGGTTCTGTCACCGCTTGTGAATAATGTCCCTTTTACGATCCGAT
>NW_015693389.1:0-223 GCF_001515625.1 Sinocyclocheilus rhinocerous
CACTTAACTGATTACACTCTCTCACCTGCAACCAATGACACACACTATAAAACACCCACTCAGATCCTTCTCATCGCCGAGTATTGTTTGCTCATATCGCTACGTTAGTGATAGCAATGTTACGGAGCCCTTTTCCAAGTCTTGTATTAGTTCCTAGTTCTAGTCTAGTCTCGTTGTGTTGCCTGATTATCTGCCTGCCTTGGATTTCTCTCGCCTTGTCGTT
>NW_015693390.1:0-223 GCF_001515625.1 Sinocyclocheilus rhinocerous
AGCAGCGCCGCCGTTAGCTTAGCATTGTTCCCCTTCAGAGTCGCCAGCTCAGCCTCCCAGTGTTTGCTGATGGACGTGGAGCTGGAAGACAGAAGAGGCCTAGAATTAGTCTAGAACGACATAGAAGTGATTTCATGAGAAGAGTGTCTATTAAACAGTCGAGTTAGGGTTAGTGTGTGTGAGTGTGTGTGTGTGTGTGTGAGTGAATGAGTGAGTGAGTGAG
>NW_015693391.1:0-223 GCF_001515625.1 Sinocyclocheilus rhinocerous
CACTTTACAGTATTGAATAGGAAAATAGTGTGTCAATAATGAAAAAAAAAAAAAAGTCTCACTCCCTGAGTCTCTAAGTACCACCACCAAGTGTCATTGTGGGTCACTGTGGGGTAGGTTCAGTGTTTTGTTTGGGTGAGGAAGTAGTTTTTGAATGATATTTAAAGGCAAAAACAGTATTTTGAGTTCTATTTAAAGCCAGAAATGGCTGTCAGAGTTAATA
>NW_015693392.1:0-223 GCF_001515625.1 Sinocyclocheilus rhinocerous
CCATTGACATACTTGATTCCGCTTAGGTTTCCCCAAAGCTGAACCGCACGCTCTGCAAAAAAACCCTAACCATCTCCTTTATCCCTTCCCACCAGTCAGAATGTGACTGGTAGAACCCTTTTAAATTGCACCACCCAGCATACAATACCCGACACACCTAACAAAATGTTTGGTCTTGGAGGTATGTTGCATTCATCCTCCACTTCCCTCGACCCCTTTGTCC
>NW_015693393.1:0-223 GCF_001515625.1 Sinocyclocheilus rhinocerous
CACTTGAATTGGTTACAAAATAGATGAAGGATGGTAAAACAAACAGTTAAATGTACCCAACATGAATGTAAAATGTTACCAGAGAGAGAGAGAGAGAGAGCAGAGCCCCAAGAAAAGCGCCCCAGCAAAGAAAGAGAGATTGCCAGCCAAGAAAAGAGCCAGAGTAACAGTTACAATCTTCATTTATTCCTTCCTTGACCATGTGACTATAAACCAAATGTGA
>NW_015693394.1:0-223 GCF_001515625.1 Sinocyclocheilus rhinocerous
GACGTCCTTTCAGAACAGCATATCTGCGCTTTACTCACTCTTATCAATCACCAGTACAGCCTGCGCTCAGGACTGTTATGCACGCACGGACCAGTGCTTTCTGCGTCATGTATTTTATTTGCGGCGTCTGTGCATGCAGCATGTACATAACGGTCCTCAGAGCAGGCTAACCGGTGGTAAATATACGGCCCTCAGAACAGGCAGGTTGTCGATGAGTGACAGA
>NW_015693395.1:0-223 GCF_001515625.1 Sinocyclocheilus rhinocerous
GCCTACATGACGTGCCTGTTGATAGTGGGATGAATGACTTAGATGTGCAATATGGCCAAAATCTTATATCACAGGTTAAGT
The DNA here is from genome assembly GCF_001515625.1 of Sinocyclocheilus rhinocerous. Lineage (NCBI taxonomy): Eukaryota > Metazoa > Chordata > Actinopteri > Cypriniformes > Cyprinidae > Sinocyclocheilus > Sinocyclocheilus rhinocerous. Next base: position 82 of record NW_015693395.1, read on the forward strand.
CATTTAATATCACCCTAACTGGGTGACATAGATACATATACTCTTTATTCTGGACATGGCCGTAAAACATCATATACTCTTTATTCTGGACATGGCTGTAAAACATCGTCCGGTCTGGATTTCTGAGATGTCTTGGGCTGGC
>NW_015693396.1:0-223 GCF_001515625.1 Sinocyclocheilus rhinocerous
CACAGCCACATTAGCCAGTGCTCACTGTGCCATATCTTTGCCAAAGCTGGCCCAGATACGGTTTTAATACATTTATGTATTTAATACATTTGTGGCATCCTATGTGGGCCACTTTAGACTCACAGCTACATTAGCCAGTGCTTACTGTGCCATAGCTTTGCCAAAACTGGCCCATATTTGTTTTAATGTACCTGGGCCACATTTGCTGAAACATATGTGGACC
>NW_015693397.1:0-223 GCF_001515625.1 Sinocyclocheilus rhinocerous
TCACAGGAGTGAATTCAAAGTAACACATTTACAGCATCAAGTCATACATCAACAACTGTACATTCCCCTTTTCTGAAACTTGAAGATTATAAAAGACAAGAGAACACATTTGTGCCAAAACATCATACGTCAGGGGTGTTCAATCCTGCTCCTGGAGGCCCGGGGTACTGCAGAGTTCAGCTCCTACCCCAATTAAACACACCTGAACCTGCTAATCAAGCTC
>NW_015693398.1:0-223 GCF_001515625.1 Sinocyclocheilus rhinocerous
GGTTTGCGGCATCTTTGCGTTCCTCCGGGCTGATGGTCTCTCTGAATTTTGTCTGCGATTTTGCAGTAAATGGTGCAATGATTTGTAGCAGGTCTTTAAATTGACTTTTGTTTAGTCTAAAATATTCCACAAACCATGCATCATCCATTTTTTCTTGTTGTTATGGAAACGGCAGGTCTCACTAGCTATGTTTCCATCCACCTATTTTTATGCGCATTTTGGG
>NW_015693399.1:0-223 GCF_001515625.1 Sinocyclocheilus rhinocerous
CATTCGACACAGGAACGTAAGAGGGTTATGATCCGTATACACAAGCACAGGATACGAAGTAGACCCAACATATACTTCAAAATGCTGCAACGACAACAACAAAGCCAAAGCCTTCTTTTCAATGGTAGAATAGTTACTCTGATGTCGATTACATTTCTTAGAAAAGAAACAAATTAGCTGGTCGATACCTTCCTTGTCTTCCTGCAGCAGCACAGCACCTGCT
>NW_015693400.1:0-223 GCF_001515625.1 Sinocyclocheilus rhinocerous
ATAGTGTTTGTTGCACACACAAGCAATTTTGCACAACCTAGGTATCATTTATTTTGTGGATCATCTGTCTTACAACCATCTAAGAGCCCTATCCATCATGACAATGAGGCAGGAGAAACCTCACGCCTCTTTCATTCAGGGAGCACCTGTACCTAACAGGATCCCAAAGAGAGGAAAGTGGTGAGTGTGATTTCACCAAGTACAACATGTTCCTGGATCAACA
>NW_015693401.1:0-223 GCF_001515625.1 Sinocyclocheilus rhinocerous
CATTTTTTGGCACATCCACAGAGGTTTGGCCTGTGAAATTTGGTGATTTGGTTAAACAACATCACTCTGTTTTCAGGAATCCCCACTAAAAAACTATTCTCGTAATATAAACCATACCATACAAATGTTAATTCAAGATTCTGACATTTAAACTCAAGCTTTGCACAAAGAAGTTTACTTAGTGGTTATCAATTCATTGCTAATAAGCCAGTGTAATCGAATT
>NW_015693402.1:0-223 GCF_001515625.1 Sinocyclocheilus rhinocerous
TTTGTTCTTGTTGAACTTTGAAAAAAAAACACATTTTTGTAGCATATAATTTGATTATTTGGTCACTAAATTGGGGTGATTACTGAAACCTGATTATTGAGGCTATGTGTTTGCACTGATTGCATGTTCCATCATCAAATCCTTATATGCTGCCAATCTGTTCAATATTTGAAACTTAATCTAAAATGGCATTTGTATTAGACATGCAGCTTGGAAACCTGCT
>NW_015693403.1:0-223 GCF_001515625.1 Sinocyclocheilus rhinocerous
CAGTTTAAAAGGCAGGAAAACTTCATTTAGACTTGCCTACTCGTTTCTGATTTGTCCCATTAACAGGTAAAAACAGAACGGATCCTGATGAATTCATGCTGTTTAAGGCACATTAAGAGCCGTTCCATTTTGCTCATCTTTCCAATGTCATTAACTTTAACGGCAGACTTCAGGAACCCTGGAGAGAAGCTGCTGACAGTTGACTAAATCAGTGTTATTCAGC
>NW_015693404.1:0-223 GCF_001515625.1 Sinocyclocheilus rhinocerous
AACCAAATATATACAATTGAATATAATTAAAATGTATACAATTACATATAAATTATAAAGTTGGGGTTGGTAAGATTTTTAAATGTTTTTTAAATAAGTCTGCCCACCAATTAAAAATACAGTAAATACAGCAAATTTGTGAAATATTATTACAATTTAAAGTAAAGTGTAAAATGTTTTATATTTAAATTAGTGCTGTCAAACGATTAATCGCGATTAATCG
>NW_015693405.1:0-223 GCF_001515625.1 Sinocyclocheilus rhinocerous
AGATCCATCCACTATAATGATAAACCTCTACCTTGCTGTTTATTGCTGCTGTACATCTGGTCTTAGTATCAGTGTTAGCAACTTTTTTATATCTTATGTCGTCTGTAAATTTTTCAGTCAAAGTCAGATTATCATTGATTCAGTGATGTCATCATCCAGTTCAGTCATCTTCAAATACTATCTGTGCAATCAAGTCGACAATATTGCCAGAAATTAAGTGTCC
>NW_015693406.1:0-223 GCF_001515625.1 Sinocyclocheilus rhinocerous
CATGACAGCATCTCCAGCATCCATTACAAGCACGAATCATTGAACGACATGCAAACTCAATGTAAGGCAATAGTGCCTAAATGCAATTTTCCTAAATGACACCCACTGGATCCACTATCTTATACGTCTGACATTACTAACCCACATTTAAGTGATGCACAGCTCATCTTCTTTATTTGAATGTGTTAATTTAATGTAGTTCATTAGAGATTGTTCCCCTGAG
>NW_015693407.1:0-223 GCF_001515625.1 Sinocyclocheilus rhinocerous
CATGCATCATTTGGAGTGTTTTTGGAGCGCATGTGCTGTTTTAATTCATGTTGTTCAACTTAACCCTTATATCATGTTCAAATAGATTCAGGGTATGATCATGATGTTCTGGGTTAATTAACCAAAAATCTCACTATTAAAAACCATATTTCAAAACTTTTGCTGGAAACAACAATTATTTTCCATGAAATGTGAATATTATAAATAGTATTTAAAATATTTT
>NW_015693408.1:0-223 GCF_001515625.1 Sinocyclocheilus rhinocerous
CATGCATCATTTGGAGTGTTTTTGGAGCGCATGTGCTGTTTTAATCCATGTTGTTCAACTTAACCCTTATATCATGTTCAAATAGATTCAGGGTATGATCATGATGTTCTGGGTCAATTAACCAAAAATCTCACTATTAAAAACTATATTTCAAAACTTTAGCTGGAAACAACAATTGTTTTCCATGAAATGTGAATATTATAAATAGTATTTAAAATATTTT
>NW_015693409.1:0-223 GCF_001515625.1 Sinocyclocheilus rhinocerous
ATTTTAGTTACTAATCTAAACTTACTAATTAAAGGCATCAAAAATTTTCTTTTTAGCTAAAGGTAATACAATTTTTAACTAAACTTACTAGCTACACTTATACATTTAGCTACACATGATAGACCCAAAAAAAATTTTTTTTAATTAGAATTTGTAGGTAAACATACTAAATAACATGACACACACACATATATATATATATATATGTGTGTGTGTGTGTGTA
>NW_015693410.1:0-223 GCF_001515625.1 Sinocyclocheilus rhinocerous
CAGACTCAACAACATTTTAAACAAACCAAAAAAAAAAAACTTGGACCCCCTTATGGAAGTGGAAGTAAGCTGTTTTCTGTGAACGGACTTCTATACGAGACTTCCAATTCATTAGCCACTGCAGGGAAATAATGAGAAGAATAACAAAGTGCAGTAAACGTTAAAACTGTTTGTACTGCAACCCAGTGTGTTTCTAATTAAGACAATTCATAAAAAAAAAAAA
>NW_015693411.1:0-223 GCF_001515625.1 Sinocyclocheilus rhinocerous
ACTAGTAGGTGCAGGACACTATAGTTCATTTATGTAAGTGAAGATGGCAAAATAAAGTAAACTGACATATTTTACCCACAAATTCTTCATACAGTGGACTACCAGTAAAATTTGAAACCAAAAATTATTCAGACACTTTGACCTGAGCATGTTTAAATGTAAGTTTTTTTTCTTTTATTGCTAATGCGATCTTTTTACACCACAGACTGAACAGAATTAAGCA
>NW_015693412.1:0-223 GCF_001515625.1 Sinocyclocheilus rhinocerous
CAGTAACATGCACTCACATAATTCACACATTCTATGCACTTTTGTGAACATTTCTATCAATATTTTTATTATGCCCTCATATTAATAAGAATATATCTGCATAGAAATATAGAAAAGAATATAAACTCTCCCATATAACAGTGATAGTTTTGTAAATTTGATGGCACTCATCTTCATTATTTTAATAAATACATTCGTAGCAATGAAGTAATTCAATTATTAA
>NW_015693413.1:0-223 GCF_001515625.1 Sinocyclocheilus rhinocerous
CATTGCATTATTATATACTTTATTATAATAAAAATTATAATAAGAGGAACTCAGAGTCATGTGTTTATTAGTTGAATTAATGAAAGCATTTAAATCTTCTGTTTATTCAGCATTTAATCGCGATTTATCGCCTTTGCGATTTAATTTCGATTAATTGTTCAGCCCTACTAAATGCTAACTTCATTACTGCTATCTGGGTCTGATTCTGGCTCAAATTGATACG
>NW_015693414.1:0-223 GCF_001515625.1 Sinocyclocheilus rhinocerous
CATGGGTCCAATTTGAGTGCTGGAGTGGCAGTACTTTTTTCCCCTATTGTTAAAGTGAAAATCTTGTCAAAAAATGAAGTTGATCCAGGGAGATTGCTGATTGTGAGGGCAGAAATTAGTAATCTTATTTTACTTTTTGTGAATATTTATGCTCCAAATACAGGTGCAGAAAGAATTCGTTTGTTCACTAAATTAGAGGAATTTTTAAGACAACAACCTGAAG
>NW_015693415.1:0-223 GCF_001515625.1 Sinocyclocheilus rhinocerous
AATAAATTGCATGCAATAATGTGGATACTTGGATATTCTGTTTTGGTCAGCACACTCAAGCCCTGGAACCAAGGTACTAATGTTTATTATTATTATTTATAACTATTATTATTTTTATGACCAGAATTAAACGCATATAGGTATTTTATTTAGAACCACATAATTGTGTAGGTGTGTGTATATATATATATATATATATATACATACATACAGTAGTCAACAT
>NW_015693416.1:0-223 GCF_001515625.1 Sinocyclocheilus rhinocerous
TTTCCCATCATGCTCACTGCCAGCACCCAGGTTCACATCCAGCCCGTTTACAGCTGACCAGCACTGGGAACAGTCTGTTCTGAGAGAGCGTTTCTATTTATACCCTCCTTCTCAGGACTTTGTTGAATTCAAGTGCTGTCAGACATGCAGACACATTTTGTAGTTAACTTAAAGATGACGTGTGTGATTTCTGTGCCACTAGCGGCACCAAATGAAATTGCAA
>NW_015693417.1:0-223 GCF_001515625.1 Sinocyclocheilus rhinocerous
CAGTTCTGGATGTGGCCAAGAAAGCCTGCGGTTTCCCCCAAAACTTTGTTCCTACTGAGTGTTTTAATGGGTATGTTTTAGCTATCAGGACAACCTTTTGGGAATAAGGAACCATATCCTTCTGGGCCTCCCACTTTGCCCCACTCATGAAGTCCTGGAGAGAGGAGCTTTATGGTTTAACCACACAGCACTGTGCTGCTTTATCTAGTGCCCCGTTCACCCG
>NW_015693418.1:0-223 GCF_001515625.1 Sinocyclocheilus rhinocerous
CAGTGTGGTGTTGGTTTTGAATGGCCGTGAGCAGCAGAAAATCTCTTACTCCATCCAGTGGCTGCAGCACGTCCAGAGTCTGGTGCAGATGCGCTCTGTATCTCGGGTTGCTGTGGTTCTTCTGGGCAACGAGCAGTGCAATAACGACTGGATCAGTCCTTACCTTAAGAGGCACGGCGGGTTTGTGGACCTGCTCTTTCTTGTGTACGACAGTCCTTGGGTC
>NW_015693419.1:0-223 GCF_001515625.1 Sinocyclocheilus rhinocerous
ATGTAGACCATCATCGTCCAATACCTGCTGTCTCAGTGTGGAATTCTCACTGTGCGAATCTGACGTTCCCAGACTCAGCCATGGTGAGACGCTCCAGGAGTGTTAAATATCCACTGAATTTCCCTCTTTAGCATCTCTTCTTGAAACGTAGCCTGATTCAAATTCTGCAATGCTTCACGCAACTCCCTATCAGCCCCTGTGAAGTTTGTTCCATTATCGGAAC
>NW_015693420.1:0-223 GCF_001515625.1 Sinocyclocheilus rhinocerous
CCAAATATAGTGCTATAAAAATAAAGCAACATGGAAACAAAAGTCTGATTTTTCCCTCACTCAAAAGAAATTTTCTCTCAGTAGAAAATTGACTTTATAATTTAATCAACCTAATTAACTCAATCGACATGAATCTCAGATAATGGAAGGCATTAAAGGGATAGCTCACTCAAAAAAATCATTAATTTCCTTAAACCTGCATCATTTTCTTTTTTCTGTGAAA
>NW_015693421.1:0-223 GCF_001515625.1 Sinocyclocheilus rhinocerous
CCAAAGTTTCAGCATCTGCTTGTTAAATGTTGTGCAAAATTACAGCGACTAGTTACCATACTGCATACTGTATATCCACACTGAATAGCTACACTGTGTGCGTATGCAGTTATAATATGCACGAGAGATTGCGAGATTCAGAGAGTTTTGCATATTTGAGCAACAGTCTTTAGCTGTTTGTCAAAGTATATGCAACACTCTTATGTCAATTTGTAACTATTTT
>NW_015693422.1:0-223 GCF_001515625.1 Sinocyclocheilus rhinocerous
CAGGTCTGTTTCTTATAACTTGATTCTGATTGGCCAATACTCAGCACACATGTCATGTGTGCTGATCATACGTTTAGCAGTCAGTCTTGCAGCTTGCATCAGCTTCATGTGGCCAATGAGAGAGACACATAAGCCCGGAATTGGACTATACAACAATATACTTACGAATATAATTACAATTAGAAGAGATTTAAAAACAAAATGCCCAACGCACTGGCCCACA
>NW_015693423.1:0-223 GCF_001515625.1 Sinocyclocheilus rhinocerous
TTATTAAATCCCTTTTTTTTAATTGCAGCCTTGGTAAGGATAAAAGATTTCTATCAAAAACATTTTAAAAATTAATTAATTAATTAATTATTCCACACTTTTGAGCAGCAGTTTATGTGTTTCTTGCCTCCCTTATGCAGTTCTCCCTCAATTATTATTGAGAAAATATTTGAGAAAATATTCAGACAAGATTTCATGTGGAAGCTAAACACATCACTAACCC
>NW_015693424.1:0-223 GCF_001515625.1 Sinocyclocheilus rhinocerous
CCAACCCCTCATAAATTATTACAGGGGAAGCGTTTGAAAAGATCTCTCGAGTTTCACGAAGAACCTGCCAAGGAACACAGGCGATTTAACGCAGGTCAAACACTTGGAGCTCGCAGAACTAATGGCCCTCCAACAGCAGAAACAAAATCTGCTCCCAATATGAATCCAAGTTTTATAGTCAATATTTAGCACAAGTTTTTCTCCCTGCCTGAATGTCACAGGC
>NW_015693425.1:0-223 GCF_001515625.1 Sinocyclocheilus rhinocerous
CCTGGGTCCCTCCTGGCTCCTCCTGCTCCCACCTGTCTCCTCCCTCCATCTTGTCCGCCCTGGCTCCTCCTGTCTTCTCCCTGGATCCTCCCTCAGTCATCACCACCCTGGACTCTGTTGGTCGTCCTCCTCCCAGTCATCCGGCCACCTCCTGAACTTCCTTCTGCCTGCCTGCCTACCTGCCAGCCCTTTGCCATCCCCTGTCACCATCCCATATCCACTC
>NW_015693426.1:0-223 GCF_001515625.1 Sinocyclocheilus rhinocerous
CCACTTCCATATGTATATCCATGTCTTTTCAATATTCAACAACTTGCTTTTACGCATTTCACATGCAAAGAGGTGAACCAATCATAACAGAGGTCATTTTCATATAAAAGGTTACAGTAATAGAAAAATCCTGGTTAATTCTAAAATGGTCATTTAAAACTAATTGTGACTGATTTTGGTGTAATGTAAGGATAAAAGAAACTCAGGAAACTCAGATACTTTG
>NW_015693427.1:0-223 GCF_001515625.1 Sinocyclocheilus rhinocerous
ATCATTACTCCAGTCTTCAGTGTCACATGATCGTTCAGAAATCATATGCTAATTTGTTGCTGAATTTTTCAAATCTTAATTATTATAAACTTTTGACCAGTAGTGTACATTTAGCTGAACTTCCATAAAACTGCATTTTGGCATATGATTTTATTATATATTTTTAAGTAAGTGTATATTGTTATTTCAGGGTGATGGTGAAGGACTACAGACTTGCTTCTGC
>NW_015693428.1:0-223 GCF_001515625.1 Sinocyclocheilus rhinocerous
CCATCAAATTACACATTTATATATCTTCAGAATTTGCTATTTAAATGTGTAATTAAATGTCAGTGAAAATTTAAAAAAAATATATATATTTTCACCAAGTCAGAAAATAATACGCTCTTTATGACGTAAGATACAGCGCGCGAGTCTGCATATGCGCGCGAAATTGAAGAACCCGCGCGAATTTGAAAGTATAACGTCTGACAGGACAGGAAAGTTCGTTTTT
>NW_015693429.1:0-223 GCF_001515625.1 Sinocyclocheilus rhinocerous
CCATCAAATTACACATTTATATATCTTCAGAATTTGCTATTTAAAATGTGTAATTAAATGTCAGTGAAAATTAAAATAAAAAAAAAATTATTTCACCAGGTCAGAAAATAATACGCTCTTTATGACGTAGATACAGCGCGCGAGTCTGCATATGCGCGCGAAATTGAAGAACCCGCGTGAATTTGAAAGTATAACGTCTGACAGGACAGGAAAGTTCGTTTTT
>NW_015693430.1:0-223 GCF_001515625.1 Sinocyclocheilus rhinocerous
CCATGGTCATGCTCATCTTGCTGTCCTCCTTCAGCAGGGTGGGAATGCTGCTAGACCCAGCCGCCGACACTGCCGCGGAACTGCGAGGCAGGACGATGTAGTCCGTTTCCATCTGCCCCGGCTGAGGGTGGCCACTCAGGTCGTGGGCGCTCAGCTCCTGCTCGCTCTGCCTGGTGGCGTCATCTGTACACAGGTATACGGTTCGCCGCATGTCTGCCGTGCT
>NW_015693431.1:0-223 GCF_001515625.1 Sinocyclocheilus rhinocerous
CCCAGCGCTGTGTATGCCGCCCACAACGGCAGGGTCATGACAAAGGCCAGGTCAGCCAATGCTAGACTGGCTATTAAAGACTCTGTTACTGTACGAGAAGATGTAGGGGAGGGGCAAGGAGATGGATCGGGGGTCTGGGAAGATTTGGAACCGCTTACAATCCTCCCACGGCCTCTCGCTCGGCGGTCCAGGTACACCCATAGCACCAAGCCGTTACCCAGGG
>NW_015693432.1:0-223 GCF_001515625.1 Sinocyclocheilus rhinocerous
AATAAATTGCATGCAATAATGTGGATACTTGGATATTCTGTTTTGTTCAGCACACTCAAGCCCTGGAACCAAGGTACTAATGTTTATTATTATTATTTATAACCATTATTATTTTTATGACCAGAATTAAACGCATATAGGTATTTTATTTAGAACCACATAATTGTGTATGTGTGTGTATATATATATATATATATATATACATACAGTAGTCAACATTTGA
>NW_015693433.1:0-223 GCF_001515625.1 Sinocyclocheilus rhinocerous
GCAGATTAATTTTCACAGCCTTCTTTGATCATATTTACCAAGGGTACCGATATTTTTGGCCATGACTGTAACTGATTTGCTTTAATGAATGAAGTTTTATGTGTTTAATGTTTTATCTTCCGTTAGTCGGTGTGTCCTTGTATCTTACACCTTTAACCCTATAATTATTCAGGTAGGATAAGGATAGTCAAATCTAGCCTAAACCATGAAGTACTCACCCGCC
>NW_015693434.1:0-223 GCF_001515625.1 Sinocyclocheilus rhinocerous
TGTCTCTCAAAAGACAGAAGCGACTCTGAAAAGCCTAAACGAGTCATTAGTAATTCGAATCCCACTTCCATGATGGCTACACATCACGGGGGAAAACATTTGCATAATGTCCGACTAGGTTCTACGCTGGCCGGCCGCGAACAACTTGACTCGCTCTCAAACACGTCATTTTACTGACGACTGCTTCTCTAATCTCTGGGAGTTCATTGTGTTAATAATTAAT
>NW_015693435.1:0-223 GCF_001515625.1 Sinocyclocheilus rhinocerous
CCCCCCCCCACCTTTAAAAAAACTGTTTCTGTTTTGTATAATGCCGGTGAGATTTATTTGGAAAGAAAACTGAAGAGCCGCTCCAGCTTTGCTTTCGTAATGTATTACATGTTGTGACAGCCTCTTTAATGTGTTGTAACTGTAAGCCGTCTCCATCTGTGTTACTTTACACCTTTGGAGATCTTTACAAATGTTATTCAGATATTGGCTTTCAAAGCACATG
>NW_015693436.1:0-223 GCF_001515625.1 Sinocyclocheilus rhinocerous
CCCGTTTAGTAAATTGTTTCCTAATTTTAGTAAATCGTTCCCCGTTTTAGTCAATTGTTTCCTAATTTTAGTAAATCATTCCCCATTTTAGTAAATTGTTTCCTAATTTTATTAAATCGTTCACTTGTTTTAGTAAATTGTTCACTCGTTTTAGGAAATCGTTCCCCATTTTAGTAATTCGTTCCCTCGTTTTAGTAAATCGTTCCCTCGTTTTAGTAAATCG
>NW_015693437.1:0-223 GCF_001515625.1 Sinocyclocheilus rhinocerous
CAGGTTTCTTTGATGAACAGAAAGTTCAGAAGAACAGCATTTATCCGAAACGGAAATACTTTGTAACATTATAAATGCCTTTACTGTCACTTTTGATCAGTTTGATAAAGCATCCCTCTGTCTGTCTGTTCAGGACTTCAGTCTCCTGTACGAGGAGGCGCGTTATTACCAGCTGACCCCGATGATCAAGGAGCTGGAGCGGTGGAAGCAGGAGCGGGAGCAG
>NW_015693438.1:0-223 GCF_001515625.1 Sinocyclocheilus rhinocerous
ACGGTGGGGGTCGGTGCCACGGTGGGCGGTGCGGCTTAACAACGGTATTACTGTCAGCACCGTCTATCGCGGTAAGCCTACTATGAATTGCCTTTTCCCTCAGAATTGCTAGAAGACTTTTGAGATTTCAAGCTGCAATTAACTTTATTTTGGATTTTTTTTTATCCCGTGGCAGAAACAACTAGAGGTCGACCGATGTATCGGTTTTGCCGATTAATCGGCA
>NW_015693439.1:0-223 GCF_001515625.1 Sinocyclocheilus rhinocerous
CCTCAGTAATCACAATATGAACACAAATAGCACACATTTATCCATGTGTGAACATTCAGTTGCAAAACTGATGACACACAGGTCAGAATTTCAGGATGATATAAAAAGGAGCACAGCTGATTATATGATTTGGAAAATGAATCCTACTAGTTTGAGACAAAGAGGAAGAGGAGGGGAGAAGAAAACTGAAGGGGACGGGGTCAAAGGACATTTATTCCTGATG
>NW_015693440.1:0-223 GCF_001515625.1 Sinocyclocheilus rhinocerous
AATTTTTGCTCCGCCCTGTCTTTAGCCCTGTCCCAAATGGCACACTCCGGACTTGTGGACTTCCTCAGAGTCCACACTTTGGTGACGTCATGTAGTGCAGACCTATAGGGCCCTTGGCGCGAGTCCACGAGGGCGCATTGAGAGGTATTTTTGGGACAGACTCGATCGTCACGCCGGAAATAACGGTCTGGTTGTTTTTTGACAGGAGCTGCAGGTTCGGGGA
>NW_015693441.1:0-223 GCF_001515625.1 Sinocyclocheilus rhinocerous
CAAAGATCCTCTGCATCCAATCAACCAACCCTTTGATTTTTTTTTTGTCCTCTCTGCAGCAGTGCTGTTATATCTGCTCCATCTCATATTTGTAGATGCACCAGATACTGTTCATTTCTTTTTAATGATTTGTTTAGTAGCAAATTACACCAGTTATATTTTCAGTGAGTGGCGTGGAATCTCCATTGGTTGTTATCCCTGTATTGTGATATTTAACTCATTT
>NW_015693442.1:0-223 GCF_001515625.1 Sinocyclocheilus rhinocerous
GGTGTCGGTTCATCTCTGAGAGAGACAGAGAAAGTGATAGAGACACAGAGACAAAGAGAGCACGGAGAGGTCAAGAGACAGACAGAGAATACAATTACCTCTTGACATACAAGATAATATCGCTAAATTGAACCTGAGAGAAAAGAAACGGCACCATTTGGTGTGTGTTTATCTATATAGAGATCCTGACAGGAGAGGATAGCCAACTTAACCGGGCTGGAAG
>NW_015693443.1:0-222 GCF_001515625.1 Sinocyclocheilus rhinocerous
TTTAAGGGGGTCTGAATACTTTCCGTACCCACTGTATGTATCAGATTTAATGTATATTTAATGCAGACAATAACAAAAATAGTCAAATGTCGAAAGTTTTAATGACATTTAATTGCATTTTAATTAACTTACAACCTTACATTTTGTTTTAATATATATATATATATATAATTTTTTTTTTTAAAGGAACACGCCACTATTTTTGAAAATAGGCTCATTTTC
>NW_015693444.1:0-223 GCF_001515625.1 Sinocyclocheilus rhinocerous
CATGAATGTAAATCTGGATTACTGGCTAAAAGGATCAAATCCCTGCCAGCCCTAATCGAGGATGATTTCTACTGATGAGCATGGCAGAACTTAGAGCTCAGCGAAAGAAAATGTATTGAAATTGACACTTAACCTGCAGATGCCACTTAGCAGGCTTAGTGATGGAGATAACAATCTGTGTGTGTGTTTGCACTAATGGAATAAAACACTTCCGTACTTCCCG
>NW_015693445.1:0-223 GCF_001515625.1 Sinocyclocheilus rhinocerous
CCTTAGGTGCTGCAACACTTGAGTACACTATGCTATCTTCTCCATCAGGTTTCTGTGAGAAAATAATCACAAAGATAAAATCAGGAATCGTGTTGATGCCACAATCACAAAACTGGAGAAAGTCTTTCTGAGAATAACAAAATACAGACAGAAAATTCTTCACATTATTAAACTGATCAACAGAGTTGAAAGTAAGACGCTTAGCTCTCAAACTGCCATTTTG
>NW_015693446.1:0-223 GCF_001515625.1 Sinocyclocheilus rhinocerous
CATTTAATGGAACAATTCAACCAAATGCTGAAAATAATTTACTCACAGTCATGTCTTTCCAATCCTGTATCATTTTCTTTCTTCTGTGCAACACAAAAGGAGAAAATCGAAGAATATCCCGTAGCTCTCATTCACATTTCTCCAAATTAAAAAATATATATATATAATATCAGTCTCAAAAACAACTGTGATTTAAACTGAATTCAAGTCTGTTCCTCATACA
>NW_015693447.1:0-223 GCF_001515625.1 Sinocyclocheilus rhinocerous
CCTCTTGGCATCCCGAATGTAGGTGAGATTTCGATGGTCCGTCCATATGAGGAATGGGTGTTTGGCCCCCTCAAGCCAGTGCCTCCACTCCTCCAATGCCATCTTAATGGCCAACAACTCCCAGTTCCCAATGTCATAATTTCTCTATGTATGGGTAAGACGGCGAGAGCAAAATGCTCATGGGTGAAGCTTGTAATCACTCTTACTCTTCTGTGACAAGACC
>NW_015693448.1:0-223 GCF_001515625.1 Sinocyclocheilus rhinocerous
TTTCATACATTAAGCTGTGGTGGGCATAAGAGACTTTCAAAAACACAAAAAAACAAACAAACAAAAAATTCATACCAACCCCAAACTTATGAAATACTAGTGTATGTTTGAGATTATACTTACCAGCCCTATGGTTTATAGCATCTTGGAGATGTTGTCTGACAGAAGGTTCACTCCGACTCTGCTGGGGTGCAGCAGGCCATCAGCATTGAAGAATCTAGGA
>NW_015693449.1:0-223 GCF_001515625.1 Sinocyclocheilus rhinocerous
CCTGAGCTCATTGACAAATATCTGATCTTCCTTTACACAGAGCACACATGATCGCGAATTCGAAAGTGAACAGCGAGCGCTCATCCAAAAGTGATTATATTCTCCACATATTGATAGCGGCCCTCTGATGCGCGAAAATTATATGCAATATTAGAATGTTTGCGAGAGTAGGCGGGAATGGACACAGTCCTCGCATGGCTCTAATACAAAAACACACACTAAT
>NW_015693450.1:0-223 GCF_001515625.1 Sinocyclocheilus rhinocerous
TATGTTAATGTTAATAAAGTAATTCGGTGTGACTACAGTAATACCTGTATTACTGTAGGGGTGGGGGGGTATTACTGTATTCAATTATTGGTATTACAAAGGTTTGATGCAAAGTGTGGATGCGCTGTCCTCGAAGGACGTTCAACTCGGTTTTGTTTATATTTTTCTTAGCCTATACTTTTAAATGACAGATGTCGTATTTATTTATTTTTCTCTGCGACAC
>NW_015693451.1:0-223 GCF_001515625.1 Sinocyclocheilus rhinocerous
GACAGCTCCATACTCTCCATACTTTATTAATTAATTAATTAGTTATTTAGTTACTTAGTTTTGGTGCTCCATACTCTCCATCTTTTTTTCTTTCTTTCTTTCTTAGTTTTGGTCCTCCATGCACCATACTCTCCATACTTTATTTGTTTGTTTGTTTGTTTGTTTGTTTAGAAAGGCTTGGATTGTACATCAGGCTGGGGCTAGTTGTCACTCTTTGTGTGGG
>NW_015693452.1:0-223 GCF_001515625.1 Sinocyclocheilus rhinocerous
CCGATGTCCCACGAAGAAACGTCCCACGACAGAACACAAACGGCAATGAATGTGTGAAACAGTTTCAACACGCACCTCAGTACATGCGATGAAATGTGAGTTGTCTCGGTTAAAGGCAGCTATGTCTCGAGTACTCAGTATAACTCAGACAAACTCAATGTTAACACATACTGCGAGATAACTGTATCTCAGAAGTCCAATAACGAATATACTCAGTTTTAAA
>NW_015693453.1:0-223 GCF_001515625.1 Sinocyclocheilus rhinocerous
AGCGCTATATAAATAAAGGTGACTTGACTTGACTTGACTATAAAAATAACTTAGCTGAGAGTAGCTGATGGGATGGAACATAACACAGGGATCTTTAGATGGGTTTTTACTAGGGCTGAGCGGTATATCGAGTTTGTAAAATAAATCAACATATTTTTATAAATGATATGGAATGAGGCAATACCATTTATATTGATAAACAGTAGTTTGATAAAAACGTATC
>NW_015693454.1:0-223 GCF_001515625.1 Sinocyclocheilus rhinocerous
CCGCATGCATGCCAAGAGACGGCAGAAGCGCTTGCGTAGCCTTCTCTCCATCTCCATTCCTCTCCTGCTTTTCTCACAAACAATCGGAGTGCGCTAGTCTCACAACTCCAGCCCTGCGCTTTAGGAAAACCGGCCGGGTGCTCTTCTCCCAAACACATACGCACTAAACCAGCGATTCTCCCTAATGCAAATGGATTAAACTGTTGTGCTCCACATATACGGA
>NW_015693455.1:0-223 GCF_001515625.1 Sinocyclocheilus rhinocerous
CCGCAAAGTAAACAGGATTTACAGGCTACTTTCTGTTTCCCCCATTGCCTCTGCCAGCCGCCATGCTCTGGTTACCAGGGCGCTTGCCGTGTGTTCGAGAGAAAAAGAGATCAATATAGTATTACATCTCAAGATCTGGTTTCCTATGCAGTCAGCGATCTTGACTTCAATCGGTTTAGTCACTTCTTATTTGTGGCAGGCTGATGTCTTGACTACAGAAAAG
>NW_015693456.1:0-223 GCF_001515625.1 Sinocyclocheilus rhinocerous
ACAGCTGAAAAAAAAAAAAAAACTGTTTGTTTTACTGACATATAACAACATCTCATCAGTCCGCAGTTCCCTGTTGTTCTACTGAAGCTCATTTAGCACATGTACTTTTTCCACGCTTGTTTGACTCACACGCTGAGGGCAAGCTGAAGTGCGCGTCTGAAAAATCTCCCGTTTGTTGTGGTCGCGAAGAGAAACGGCCGTTCCGCGTCTTAATACGTTTTTA
>NW_015693457.1:0-223 GCF_001515625.1 Sinocyclocheilus rhinocerous
CCGCATGAGGCTCGCGAGCCGCGCAATGAGTAACACTGACATAGATGATCCCCAAGCCATGAAATACATCACACACTTTTATTTTCATCAGGTGGCATAAATCCATTTGTAATGTACTAAGAAATCCTATGTTATTTTATAGTTTCAGTCATTAGGGCTGCACAATTAATCAAATTTGTAATCGCGATTACAATTACGGATGTCACAATTATGTAATCGTTCA
>NW_015693458.1:0-223 GCF_001515625.1 Sinocyclocheilus rhinocerous
CCGATTGTTCCAGCAATCAACTATCGGTGCCGATTAATCGGCAAACCCGATACATCGGTTGACCTCTAATTATAATGGTGTGTTCACACCAGACGCGAAGCAAATATGCGCATCGCGTCACTCACTCTAGATTACTCTTGGGATGTTTTTCGTGTCACTCGCACGAATAAAAACATATCGTGATCAACCATGGTGGAGATAACTACAATCGCTGTTTTGTACC
>NW_015693459.1:0-223 GCF_001515625.1 Sinocyclocheilus rhinocerous
ACCATACAGGGTCTTGAGCAGATTGGATTCATCCACAGGTGACATCGGAGTGACATATAAAGTGTTAGATCTGCTTGATCCTAGGTCAAAGCCTAAAGTGATTCACTATAATCGGCTAAAACCTTACCGCTCTGTGTGGTCCCCTGAACCACGTCCAGTTCTGATTTCCCCTCAAAGTGGACGCCCTCCACTTACAGGGCTATCAGGGTCCAGACCTTATGTT
>NW_015693460.1:0-223 GCF_001515625.1 Sinocyclocheilus rhinocerous
CCGAGAAACACGTTTGTACGTTCTGCTGCCCTTTAATGCAAGTTAACGTTAGCTCCTCTGGTGAGTCGTTATTTAACCTCGAACAGCAACATTATAGACTAACTAAAGTTGAAAAAGTGATTCACTGACCCTTTCATAAAACATAAAAACAGTTTCTTTCTTAGTTCCTGAATGAATTGGCAGTTTTTAACGAATCGATTGAATAAATGACTCAACGACTTTA
>NW_015693461.1:0-223 GCF_001515625.1 Sinocyclocheilus rhinocerous
CTACTATCTAGTTATTCTTGGATTTAGTTGTTTTATTTTGTTTCAATACTCTGACAACCATTTTTCTCAGCTGAGAAAATCATTGCATAGAAGGTCTGAAATTAAAAGTCCTCTGACCAAGCATTTCTTTTCCTGTTGTTGATCAGATTTTTTTCTTTTTCTTTTTTGAATGATAACAAATGTAGATGCATACATACACACATCCAAAATCATTCACACATAC
>NW_015693462.1:0-223 GCF_001515625.1 Sinocyclocheilus rhinocerous
ATTCAAATACAAAATAGTTATTTCAAATTGTAATAATATTTTTGCTCTGCTCTGCTTACTTTCTAAAAGAAAACATTTTCTGCCTAACAAAATCTCTTGAGTTAGCTTTTCACATGTATATACCCTCTCGATTGGACTACTGTAATTCCTTGTACTGTGGCATCTCGAAGTCCCAGGTTGCTCACTTACAATTGGTCCAAAATGCTGCAGCCAAATTTCTTAA
>NW_015693463.1:0-223 GCF_001515625.1 Sinocyclocheilus rhinocerous
GTGTATCATATATTTTCACATTATTATATGGGAATGAAACTTTATAAATATTACATGTAATGCTATTTTTGTATCCATTTCTAAATATTTTTTATTTCTATTAATACGTGGTCAATGCATATATTGCAGTATATTGCAAAATATAAGCACTAGGAAATGTATTATATATTGCGTAATATTTTCTAAACTGCCTGAGCACTTTTCCTTAGGATCTAATGTTAGG
>NW_015693464.1:0-223 GCF_001515625.1 Sinocyclocheilus rhinocerous
AACAACTCATTTAAGTTGAGCTAACTCATGTAACATTTCCTGCAATTTGGAATTTCTAAGTTTTATTTACTTGAACAGCAATCTAGTTTACTTGCTAAAAGCATTCAAACCGATTGCCTTAAAAAAAACAAAAAAACAAGTAAGAATTACTCCAGTAGATTAGGTGCTTTAAAAATCCATTACAAATTCATGACAACAATGTTCTATTCTTCACACACATTCG
>NW_015693465.1:0-223 GCF_001515625.1 Sinocyclocheilus rhinocerous
CGGCCATTTACAGTTGGTTTATTTGTCCAGTTAAAGAATTAGTTATGTGTTGCTATTAATAGTACTAAAAGTTTTCCAACCATTAGTGAGAAGTGTATGCAGTTAACAGGGATGTCCTCTCAATTCACAGCACTATGTACATTGCTTAGCCACATGTACCATGCCGGTTTTTTAAAGGCCCCATGAAATCAAAATGAAAGTTTTTTGGGTGTTAGTATCAATA
>NW_015693466.1:0-223 GCF_001515625.1 Sinocyclocheilus rhinocerous
CTAGGCATGGCCAATTATTATTCACACTTTATTGAGAATTTTTCATGTCTGGCAAAACCATTATTCCAGCTAACGGCGGGGCAGAGGGTTAAGCGCAGAGGTGCAAAGGTCAGTGCAAAGCCATACAGATGCCTCAGGCCAGAAGACTGGACATCAGATTGTGAAATGTCATTGGAGAAGCTTAAGAAGGTTATTAGCACCACCATAGTTTTGGCTCACCCTG
>NW_015693467.1:0-223 GCF_001515625.1 Sinocyclocheilus rhinocerous
CTACATTTAAATAAACAAATTTAGTTGACTAACTTTCAAAAAAAATTTTATTTAAATGTAACCTAGCTAAAATAAATTGTTTGCAACCACTTACCTTAAAATTTTTTCAGTGTATTAACCATTTACTAAGTATCTGTTTGATTATTTCATGATGCAATTTTTTTTAAGATAACTTACCACAGATTTGTAAATCGTTAGCATATTACTTAATAATCATTTGTGA
>NW_015693468.1:0-223 GCF_001515625.1 Sinocyclocheilus rhinocerous
AGTGTTTTCAACACTGATAATCCAGAAATGGTGTACTCTTAATGTTAGTCTCTTAGGTAAACTCCTGCTGATCAGCTAAACAGGCATTAGACAGAATAAACTCTAATGACACACACATTATAGCAGGTGCTGCCCTCACCTCACCAGCAAAACCAAGCAGACACATTAACTGCGCTCTCACACACACACACACACACGCACTGTCCTACTTTAACACACAACG
>NW_015693469.1:0-223 GCF_001515625.1 Sinocyclocheilus rhinocerous
TATTTATTTATTTATTTTTGCGTTTTTTGCAGTGGTTGCAGGCAAGAATCTGCAGAGTTATTCTGTGGAAAGGATTTAGACAATAAAATATGATAAAAGAGATGAGATCCTACATTTTTACACTATTAGCAGCTCATTGCATTATCAAATTTAACAAAATATTCTAAAATTAACATGCGATGTGAGATCAAATTTATATGTCTTTCTATGGACTTTCTGTGGA
>NW_015693470.1:0-223 GCF_001515625.1 Sinocyclocheilus rhinocerous
TGTTTACAGATGTATTCGAACCCAGATCTCACGAAGTTCTGCTCATCGTTAGCATCTTCTTCATATTTTCGCAGACATTCTCGAGTCTCTAATGAATAGCGAGGCTTAAAGAATGAAAGAATCTCCTGGCGAACGCTAACAGGAAGTGACGCAGATACACATTGTTCTGTTCAATCTCAGCTGCTAGTTCTCTCTCCATTCAAACTAGAGAAATGCTCCAGAC
>NW_015693471.1:0-223 GCF_001515625.1 Sinocyclocheilus rhinocerous
AGGTTACTTTAAGATCGAATTGAGATTTTTGCTTGAGTCTCCTGCCTTTCAAACTTGTCTCCTGAGACAAAAACTAACACTCTCACAATGGTCTCTTTAAAGCTTTAAAAGAGATCTCAACAACATCACAAACTGTGCTCAGACATTTCTACTAGTCTAAAGACTCTGGTGGTCTCATATTTGTCTCTTTTAAAGTTTTAGAAGAGATCTCAACAACATCACA
>NW_015693472.1:0-223 GCF_001515625.1 Sinocyclocheilus rhinocerous
CTCCAAAACAGAGAAAACATCTTTTGCAAACATCTACATGCATGCGCCTTAATGACTGAAATCATGTGGGAATCTTAAGTTTTTTTTATTGTGCAACAGAGTTAAACACAGTCGCATCCTTTGAGAGACCATTTACTAAACTGAACACGACTGAAAACAGAACGCCACACACTTTAATTCTGTCAGTAATAATCTCCCAGATCTGATGCTGCACTGATATAAT
>NW_015693473.1:0-223 GCF_001515625.1 Sinocyclocheilus rhinocerous
CTCCACGATATTCTGCTGGTATGGAGTCTGGTTTGAGTTGAGCAGCCGGCGGTCTTGCATTGGCTGGGTTCACCTTGAGGACCATCTCCCTGTTTCCCACGGCCTGAGGAGATGTGGGTCGCTGCTGGCCAGGAGCCCAAGAGGAGGCAAGGCTCTCAGAGTGAATCCCATAGTTCACCATGGAGAGGGGAGGAGTGTTCACTCGTACCTCACCCTGGGTGAG
>NW_015693474.1:0-223 GCF_001515625.1 Sinocyclocheilus rhinocerous
AAATAGTAGTATGTACTGAGATATTTGCGAACATAAATAATAATAACATGTCTTTAAATTTAAGAAAATGTAAATGACGTAGACACACTCAAGTATTGTTGATGTCCTTTTCCTTGAATATAACCTGGATTCCTCTAGCAGTGTATGTTTTTGGGATTTGTTTGCTGGTTTTATCGTCCACTAGATGAAATCATAAGTGTGATCGTTTAGAAAAGTAATAGCG
>NW_015693475.1:0-223 GCF_001515625.1 Sinocyclocheilus rhinocerous
TACTCAGTACTTAAATGTATAAGTACACTTTAACAAGGACACCTTAAAATAAAGTGTAACCAAAATAACTTTCTATCTTAATATATTTTAAAATGTTTTTTTCCCCCCTGTAATAGCAAAGCTGAAGCAAAGTAGCCATTATGCTAGTTTTCAGTGTCACATGATACTTCAGAAATCTTTTGAATTGGTATTACAAAAAACTTTTTAGTATAAATGTTGAAAA
>NW_015693476.1:0-223 GCF_001515625.1 Sinocyclocheilus rhinocerous
CTCTTCGACAGTTATGATGATCCATGACCTCAAACAGCTCTTCTTTGTCCACATCTTCAAAATGTGTACGGCATGATTCTAGGATCACTCTGTCTGATTCTGTAACATACTTGAGAAAGCAGTCCACAAGACTTGTCGTGACACATCCATGGGCTGCCTGTTCCAGCAATACAGGTGCTATTTTTACAGGCAGGTACTTCTCTTTTTGCCAACCAAATGCAAT
>NW_015693477.1:0-223 GCF_001515625.1 Sinocyclocheilus rhinocerous
CTTCACCAATCAAGCCACCCTTTATAAACCCTCACTGTGCACTTCCCATTTGTCTGGTCTTCTTGTTACCTTATGCAATGAACCTGTTATGTTGCCAACTTTTCCGGCTTCGCCAAGGTAGTCTGCTGGATTCACTAACAACCATGTCACCTCCTTTAACACACATAGACTGCTGTTGTGTGATGAGTTTTGAAAAAGTGACCTAATTATTGAGAAATTGGTC
>NW_015693478.1:0-223 GCF_001515625.1 Sinocyclocheilus rhinocerous
CTTAAAACCTGGAAAAGTCTGATTTTCATGATATGTCACCTTTGAAGGAATGTAAAACAACAGAAAACTTTGGTTTGTTGCTTTACATGTCAGCTGGACAGTCTCATCCTAAGTAGGCCAAACTGTTTTAACCAAACAGCCCTGCCATTTATGTTTTGTGGCACCTGTAATAAGGCCTAGTGCATTTAGGTCCACTAAAACGCTGCTTGGTTCGGTTTTAGGC
>NW_015693479.1:0-223 GCF_001515625.1 Sinocyclocheilus rhinocerous
CTTCTTCTTCTAGAAGAATGTTAGTTATTTGGCTAGACTATATGCAATCAATGCAGAAGGAAACTGAAAGTTTTAATGTGGAAGCACATGATGTGACATCACTATGACATCACTTTGTCCCTTTATAGTGTTTTTGTAGGCTAGATTAAAGATGTCTTCAATCTAGAAAATACTGTCAATCACAGTTTTGAAATGATTGTAGAATAGTAGATCTAGACAGGTG
>NW_015693480.1:0-223 GCF_001515625.1 Sinocyclocheilus rhinocerous
CAATTTGAGTAAATGTAGCTGTGTAAAAGGTAGGGGATGATGCCCCATTCTAGAACAATGTACTTTTACGTTTAAATTGTAACATAAATTATCTTCTGTCAGACCACTATCGTCAAAGATTTGTTAATGATAAAGAATGTTAGCAATTTAAACGATAGCAATAAAGCAATAGCAATTTAGCAATAGCAATTTAAGGTTGGTGGTATGGAACTGTTCTTGGCAA
>NW_015693481.1:0-223 GCF_001515625.1 Sinocyclocheilus rhinocerous
CTTTCATCCCTCTCTCTCTGTATGGAGAAGCAATGATGAATTTGAAGATTTATCTTGAAAATATGTTATGTGAAGACTTTTTCAAACAAATAATAAAAAAATATAAGTAGGGGAAAAAACTAGCAATTAATGAATTATCTGAATTAACTAGATTTAAAAAGCTGTAAAAAATATGACGCCTAATGAAATTAAAAATAAATAAATAATACAATTCTGTCATTTA
>NW_015693482.1:0-223 GCF_001515625.1 Sinocyclocheilus rhinocerous
AGATATATCAAAAGAAACAACAGCAGGCTATTCGCAATGACAACACTCTTGTCTTGTCAAGTTATTAAACTCACCATCATCAACGTCTTCTCTGTAACGTGTGGGATTACAGATAAGTCTTCGAGCAGGCTCATCTTCACTCTCCAAATTTGATGAAAACATGGCATGCTGAACTTTTCGCTTTCCTTCGGCATAAGTCTCTGTTATGAAAATATGTACAGTA
>NW_015693483.1:0-223 GCF_001515625.1 Sinocyclocheilus rhinocerous
CTTTTAGCCATCGAACCATTTGCAATTGCAGTTAGAAGAAATAAAAATATAGAAGGAATAAAAAATCACCGGTTTTGAACACAAAATATCTCTTTTTGCAGACGATGTTATATTGTTTTTAAAGAAGTTAGATACATCTATTCCAGCTCTACTTCATCTAATCGAGATATTTGGGAATATATCAGGGTATCGGATTAATAATTCAAAATCTTCTATAATGATA
>NW_015693484.1:0-223 GCF_001515625.1 Sinocyclocheilus rhinocerous
CGCTGTAAATACGCTGTAAATTTACAGGGATTTTTTACAGTGTAGTGTTTGCTGGGGGGAGACACACTTCTCCCCTGCTTCAGACTTGAACGCTTTGGTGGATTGTTGTTTGTCACCCTCAGATTTTGAGTTGTTTATTAACAAGTGGCTAATAGTGCTTCTGTGGTGAGCGTTGTCTGGAAATAATATCTGACCCTGTTTTTGCTTTGTTAAAAAGCTAAAG
>NW_015693485.1:0-223 GCF_001515625.1 Sinocyclocheilus rhinocerous
CTTTTAGTTGAAAATAATAGTTCAATATGAGTGTAAATGCTGTCAATTTTTTTGTTATATTACACTAAAAATTTGTTGTGAATTTAGCATACATTTAACAATGATGAATCATACAAAAAAACAAGTTGAACTGAATCATGACCCATTTGATTGCAAATATTTACACATGCTTCTGAAGTAGGCCTGGAGGCTTTTCTAGAATAGACTCCTCCAGTTTGTACAG
>NW_015693486.1:0-223 GCF_001515625.1 Sinocyclocheilus rhinocerous
TATTTTCTTGTAAACAAAACAAAGATTATTGAAGCATGTTTTACAAATTTTTTATTCTAAAGTTTGAATAATATTCTTTAAGGGCACATTTACACAATGTCAATGTACTAAAAAATAAAACTTTTTTTTTTCCTTTGGATTATTGGAAAGTTTCGCAAACAGATGACAATGTTGTCAAAACAATCTCTGTGAAAATGGCTAAAAATGTTGTATTATGCATGCC
>NW_015693487.1:0-223 GCF_001515625.1 Sinocyclocheilus rhinocerous
CAGCCCTAACCACAAACTTCTAGAGTCACCTTGAAGAAACTGTGATTCTACTTTCTTACCGTAGCGCCGCTTTGCCTCCTTCACCACTCAGCGCGCATTGTAAGACACAATCTTGTACTCATCCATGTTCCCGGTAGCAAGCCCCGCTTTGTAGGCAGCAGTGTGGGATGACAGGGCATCACGGATGGTTTTATCCACCCACGGCTTCTGATTGGGAAATGTC
>NW_015693488.1:0-223 GCF_001515625.1 Sinocyclocheilus rhinocerous
CACCACTATATCACTCATTATCCAGAACTGATTTTCCACTTTGGCCCTTTAATCCGTTTGTGGACTATGAGATTTGAAAGTAAACACACGTATTTCAAACAGTGTGCTCGAAAATCACATAATTTCAAGAATCTCTGTCGCACGCTTGCAGAGAAGCATCAGCTGCTTCAGGCGTACCTTTATGCGGGCTACTTCTTTCCACCAGATATTGTTCTGGAAAAAA
>NW_015693489.1:0-223 GCF_001515625.1 Sinocyclocheilus rhinocerous
ATCAATCCCAATTACACTTTAAATGAGTGCCACTTATAAATGGATCTATATTCTTTGAATAAATATGAGAATATAAATTGATGAAATGTGGCTTGATGAGAGGGAAGCACTGGTCAGGGCATAGTCTCTCGCCCAACACATTTATCAGACATATTATTATTGACCATATTGGCAATCGTGACCCTATTTTAGATCCCTGAAGCCTACCCCGTACCTAAACTTA
>NW_015693490.1:0-223 GCF_001515625.1 Sinocyclocheilus rhinocerous
CACTGTTGTGAGCATTTTCCAGTTTATATATAATTATGTAGACATCTATGATTTTTTTTGTGAAAGCCCCAATATTAACTGAATATTAATAGTAACCCAGCAATCACATATGGTACGTTATTTGTACGCTAGTGCATCTCACAAAACAATGACTCCAACTAGTTATACTGTTTTGAGTTTAGCTCCACAATGACCTGGAATTGACTACCAAGGCTTCAACAGA
>NW_015693491.1:0-223 GCF_001515625.1 Sinocyclocheilus rhinocerous
CTGAATGTTTTGTAAACGTTCAAACTATCCAGTTTTTTTTATGTTTGAGGAACATTCTAATCTACCATTGTCATAACATTATGAGAACCTTATATTTAAATGTTCTCTCTGTGTTTGAAACACCCATATTTTATGTTATGATAAAGTTTTTTTTTTTTACTGATTATGCAAATGTTTATATAATCAATAGGCACGCAGTGTCGGGGTGTGGACGGGGCCCCAA
>NW_015693492.1:0-223 GCF_001515625.1 Sinocyclocheilus rhinocerous
CATTATAGTCAATCACATTTTTATATTGAAATAATGAATATTTCTTTGCCACCCCAGACTGGTTGCTGGCCACCCCTATGAAAACATCCTGGCTCCGCCACTGATTATAGTGAAACTTAGTTCATTTTCTTCACGAACAGCACCGTTGTTGTTACATTGCTTGTGAGAAGTCATGTAGTTTTTAAGTTGCTAAACTATGGTAACGTTATTGATAAAATCGCCA
>NW_015693493.1:0-223 GCF_001515625.1 Sinocyclocheilus rhinocerous
TTTAAGATCAGTCTGTGCAAGTTTCTTTCAGTTGAAACAGGTCAGTCTTACATTTTAGTCTGGGACTAGGCATAAGCCTTGTCTGTGAAACCGGGGGATAGTGTTACAGTGTAAACACTCATATTACTTTTATATCTTATGGCATTATATTTTATAGAACATTAAACATCCTGGCATCGTGAGACATTTAGATGCAATGAAATGAAACATACTTAAAAATATT
>NW_015693494.1:0-223 GCF_001515625.1 Sinocyclocheilus rhinocerous
ATAACTTTCAAACAGCTTGGTAAATAGTTGTGATAGCTGGCACAGAGATAGAGGAGGTTTGGAGCTTCAATCTGGCCAAATTTGCGGTAGAACTTTCAAAACTTTTAGCGCCACCAGTGGGTCAAAGTTGCACTGATGTTTATGCTAATATCTTTCAAACCATTTGGTAAGAAGTTGTGAAAACTTGCACAGAGGTAGAGGAGGTTTGGAACTTCAATCTGAC
>NW_015693495.1:0-223 GCF_001515625.1 Sinocyclocheilus rhinocerous
TCTTGTTTCAAGTCAATAAAACCAGTTATTTTTCTGGTAAAATTTAGTTTGACTTTTATCTGCATTTGCACAATCTATCCTAACAGACAACTGTTATGCAGCCTCTACCTTCCTGTGTTTCAGCCAAGTTTAGAACTATTCCACCAAGGTGGTAAAATTGTGGCATTAGTGTCAGTTTAAAAAAAAAAGAATTAAGCTTTGCAGCTGGATTTTTCTAAAACCG
>NW_015693496.1:0-223 GCF_001515625.1 Sinocyclocheilus rhinocerous
CTGGAGTAACCTCACCAGACAGTCTGGTTCACTTGTAAATTGCAGTCAAGAACTGCCAATTATACAGAAAGAGACCTGAGGGACTGGTAAAGTTTTGTTTTGACATGCCGTTTAGGGGTGAGTACAATCTGAAATAGATTAAAGCACAATAATGGATTGGCGCAGAAAAAAAATGGTACAGCAACCCCTGCTCATACTGTAAAGAAAACACAGTTGAAAAATG
>NW_015693497.1:0-223 GCF_001515625.1 Sinocyclocheilus rhinocerous
CTGGAGTAACCTCACCAGACAGTCTGGTTCACTTGTAAATTGCAGCCAAGAACTGCCAATTATACAGAAAGAGACCTGAGGGACTGGTAAAGTTTTGTTTTGACATGCCGTTTAGGGGCGAGTACAATCTGAAATAGATTAAAGCACAATAATGGATTGGCGCAGAAAAAAAATGGTGCAGCAACCCCTGCTCATACTGTAAAGAAAACACAGTTGAAAAATG
>NW_015693498.1:0-223 GCF_001515625.1 Sinocyclocheilus rhinocerous
CTTTGTTTCTTTGTTTATTTTGAATACGCGCCCTCTAGCGGCAAAAAGTACATATTGTGCCTTTAATATATTATTAATTGTTTGAATATTGATTTAGAATGTATGAGTTTAGAAATATTCAGGAAAGGGAAAACAAAAAGCCACGTAGATTCTCAGAATCAACTTATTTCTTGTAGAAACAGAAACAGACCACTAACAACAAACTTTATCAATAGGCAGAAGA
>NW_015693499.1:0-223 GCF_001515625.1 Sinocyclocheilus rhinocerous
CGAAATATGATAACTTCCAGTATTGTCTACCTTTTGGAAGATAGGCTGCTCACTAGGTTTTGGAGCAGATAGTCACAAGTGGAGCAGTTTCGTCTTAAGCTAGTGATGCTGCATACTGTCATTTCGAAAGAGTTTCTAATTAATTGAATGAATCCAGTCTTGCTGCTCAGGGGTATTTCAGTGCTAACAAAGTTGATGACATTTTAACAGCTCAGAGGGATGT
>NW_015693500.1:0-223 GCF_001515625.1 Sinocyclocheilus rhinocerous
ATGTTAAAAAAAAAACAAATTATATATATATGAGGTTAGAAATATATTTTTTTATGTTTTTGAAATAATTCTGCTCACCAAGGCTGCATTTATACAGTAAAACAGTAATATTGTGAAATATTATTACAATTAAAAATATATTTTTTTTCTATTGTAATATATTGTAAAATGTCATAGCCGTGGGAACATATTTTATCTGGGGGGTGCTGGGGGCACCCCCCAG
>NW_015693501.1:0-223 GCF_001515625.1 Sinocyclocheilus rhinocerous
GAATAAAATAGTGGTGTGTCACACTTGATTTAGGGTTTGAGTTACTTCATGTTTGGCTCATGGAAGTGAACGCGTGAACTGTCTGGAATTGCGAAATTCATTTATGGCCGCTGCTTTATCCTTCGTACCTTTTCGCCAGCATGTTTTGTTTCAAACGAGTCCAGTGCAAGCCTGCCGAGGTCAAAGCCCTGACCTTTCCTCTTCAACTGCCCCACACGACCCC